>NC_053390.1:381237935-381288262 GCF_905171765.1 Bufo bufo
TTTCCATCGTCTGTGTCCAATTAGTCATAACTTTTTTTTGTCTTTGTAGAGGTATGAGACCTTGTAGCTTGTGCAATTATTATAGAAAACATTTCAGGGTACATATAAGATAACTAATAACTTTTATTGATTTTTGGGATGGGAAAAGAAAAAAGCCAGCAGGTTTGCCATTTTTTTCAAAAAGTGACTCTGCCACCATTTGACTCTGCCACCTTTGTAGCACCCCCTGAACTCCTCCACTCCTCACTGCCCTTGATTGACAGGGATAGACATGCTGAGGTCAGAGCTGTGTCCTAATATCTACATATCATATACTCTATGTACTATAGCTTTACCACATATTACTGCTTTATTCACAGTCACAATATATGGTTAGAAAGACACCAGTAATATGTGTTAGATTACAAGCATAGAAGAAACATTCTTTTCTATGTGGTAATGCTATAGTTCTGTGCTAAGTGTATAGTTTTGCATGTAGAGTTCCCAGGTTTGAATCCTGGGAGAGACTTACACAAACTTTTTTTCTATTTTCTTTCTTTCTCATTTAATCCATAATAAAAGGCTATACTATCATAAGTAATAGATTGTCATATACAGTCAGGTCCATAAATATTGGTACATCAACACAATTCAATTTTTTTGCCTCTATACACCACCACAATGGATTTGAAATAAAACGAACAAGATGTGCTTTAACTGCAGACTGTCAGCTTTAATTTGACAGTATTTACATCCAAATCAGGTGAACGGTGTAGGAATTACAACAGTTTGCATATGTGCCTCCCACTTGTTAAGGGACCAAAAGTAATGGGACAGAATAATAATCATAAATCAAACTTTCACTTTTTAATACTTGGTTGCAAATCCTTTGCAGTCAATTACAGCCTGAAGTCTGGAACGCATAGACATCACCAGACGCTTGGTTTCATCCCTGGTGATGCTCTGCCAGGCCTCTACTGCAACTGTCTATAGTTCCTGCTTGTTCTTGGGGCATTTTCCCTTCAGTTTTGTCTTCAGCAAGTGAAATGCATGCTCAATCGGATTCATGTCAGGTTATTGACTTGGCCATTGCATAACATTCCACTTCTTTCCCTTAAAAAAACTCTTTGGTTGCTTTTGCAGTATGCTTTGGGTCATTGTCCATCTGCACTGTGAAGCGCCGTCCAATGAGTTCTGAAGCATTTGGCTGAATATGAGCAGATAATATTGCCCGAAACACTTTAGAAATTCATCCTGCTGCTTTTGTCAGCAGTCACATCATCAATAAATACAAGAGAACCAGTTCCATTGGCAGCCATACATGCCCACGCCATGACACTACCACCACCATGCTTCACTGATGAGGTGGTATGCTTAGGATCATGAGCAGTTCCTTTCCTTCTCCATACTCTTCTCTTCCCATTACTCTGGTACAAGTTGATCTTGGTTTCATCTGTCCATAGGATGTTGTTCCAGAGCTGTGAAGGCTTATTTAGATGCCGTTTGGCAAACTCTAATCTGGCCTTCCTGTTCCTGTATTCACTCTGGTGAAGTCTTCTCTTGATTGTTGACTTTGACACACAAACACCTACCTCCTGGAGAATGTTTTTGATCTGGCCAACTTTTGTGAATGGTGTTTTCTTCACCAGAGAAAGAATTCTTTGGTCATCCACCACAGTTGTTTTCCGCAGAATTCCCGGTCTTTTGGTGTTGCTGAGCTCACCGCTGCATTCCTTCTTTTTAAGAATGTTCCAAACAGTTGTTTTGGCCACGCCAAATTTTTTTGCTATCTCTCTGATGGGTTTGTTTTGTTTTTTTCAGCCTAATGATGGCTTGCTTCACTGATAGTGACAGCTCTTTGGATCTCATCTTGAGAGTTGACAGCAACTGATTCCAAATGCAAATAGCACACTTGAAATGAACTCTGAAACTTTTATCTGCTCATTGTAATTGAGAAATTGAGGGAATAACACATACCTGGCCATGGAACAGCTGAGAAGCAAATTGTCCTATTACTTTTGGTCCCTTAACAAGTGGGAGACACATATGCAAACTGTTGTAATTCCTACACCGTTCACCTGATTTGGATGTAAATACCCTCAAATTAAAGCGGACAGTCTGCAGTTAAAGGGCTTCTGTCAGCCCACTAAACCGTTTTTTTTTTTTTTGCTTAATAATAACCCCCTACACTGCGATTTATCCATACATAAGTAAAATAAGAATTTTGGTTCAGTAGAATTTGCTAAAACCCTATTTTTATAATATGTAAATTACCTTGCTACCAGCAAGTAGGGCGGCTACTTGCTGGTAGCAGCCGCATCCTCCGATGGTAATGACGCCCCCTCTGCTTGTTGATTGACAGGGCCAGCGGACGGGATCTTTCTCCGCTGGCCCTGCCTGTTTTCATTCAATATCTGGCGCCTGCGCCGCGGCCGTACCTATCTTCAATCGGCGCAGGCGCACTGAGAGGCGGCCACTCACTCGGCCGCTTCATCCTCAATGCGCCTGCGCCGATGACGTCACATCTACACCCGGCGCAGGCGCATTGAGGATGAAGCGGCCGAGTGAGTGGCCGCCTCTCAGTGCGCCTGCGCCGATTGAAGATAGGTACGGCCGCGGCGCAGACGCCAGATATTGAATGAAAACAGGCAGGGCCAGTGGAGAAAGATCCCGTCCGCTGGCCCTGTCAATCAACAAGCAGAGGGGGCGTCATTACCATCGGAGGATGCGGCTGCTACCAGCAAGTAGCCGCCCTACTTGCTGGTAGCAAGGTAATTTACATATTATAAAAATAGGGTTTTAGCAAATTCTACTGAACCAAAATTCTTATTTTACTTATGTATGGATAAATCGCAGTGTAGGGGTTATTATTAAGCAAAAAAAAAAAAAAAACGGTTTAGTGGGCTGACAGAAGCCCTTTAACCACCTCAGCCCCCAGTGCTTAAACACCCTGAAAGACCAGGCCACTTTTTACACTTCTGACCTACACTACTTTCACCATTTATTGCTCGGTCATGCAACTTACCACCCAAATGAATTTTACCTCCTTTTCTTCTCACTAATAGAGCTTTCATTTGGTGGTATTGGTGAAATTTAACGATTTTTTTGCAAAAAAATGACATTTTTCACTTTCAGTTGTAAAATTTTGCAAAAAAAATGACATCCATATATAAATTTTGCTCTAAATTTATTGTCCTACATGTCTTTGATAAAAAAAAAAATGTTTGGGTAAAAAAAAAATGGTTTGGGTAAAAGTTATAGCGTTTACAAACTATGGTACAAAAATGTGAATTTCCGCTTTTTGAAGCAGCTCTGACTTTCTGAGCACCTGTCATGTTTCCTGAGGTTCTACAATGCCCAGACAGTACAAACACCCCACAAATGACCCCATTTCGGAAAGTACACACCCTAAGGTATTCGCTGATGGGCATAGTGAGTTCATAGAACTTTTTATTTTTTGTCACAAGTTAGCGGAAAATGATGATTTTTTTTTTTTTTTCTTACAAAGTCTCATATTCCACTAACTTGTGACAAAAAATAAAAACTTCCATGAACTCACTATGCCCATCACGAAATACCTTGAGGTCTCTTCTTTCCAAAATGGGGTCACTTGTGGGGTAGTTATACTGCCCTGGCATTCTAGGGGCCCAAATGTGTGGTAAGGAGTTTGAAATCAAATTCTGTAAAAACTGACCAGTGAAATCCGAAAGGTGCTCTTTGGAATGTGGGCCCCTTTGCCCACCTAGGCTGCAAAAAAGTGTCACACATCTGGTATCTCCGTATTCAGTAGAAGTTGGGGAATGTGTTTTGGGGTGTCATTTTACATATACCCATGCTGGGTGAGATAAATATCTTGGTCAAATGCCAACTTTGTATAAAAAAATGGGAAAAGTTGTCTTTTGCCAAGATATTTCTCTCACCCAGCATGGGTATATGTAAAAAGACACCCCAAAACACATTCCCCAACTTCTCCTGAATACGGAGATACCAGATGTGTGACACTTTTTTGCAGCCTAGGTGGGCAAAGGGGCCCACATTCCAAAGAGCACCTTTCGGATTTCACTCGTCATTTTTTACAGAATTTGATTTCAAACTCCTTACCACACATTTGGGCCCCTAGAATGCCAGGGCAGTATAACTACCCCACAAGTGACCCCATTTTGGAAAGAAGAGACCCCAAGGTATTCGCTGATGGGCATAGTGAGTTCATGGAAGTTTTTATTTTTTGTCACAAGTTAGTGGAATATGAGACTTTGTATGAAAAAAAAAAATATATAAAAAAAATCATCATTTTCCACTAACTTGTGACAAAAAATAAAAAATTCTAGGAACTCGCCATGCCCCTCACGGAATACCTTGGGGTGTCTTCTTTCCAAAATGGGGTCACTTGTGGGGTAGTTATATTGCCCTGGCATTTTCCAGGGGCCATAATGTGTGGTAAGTAGGTAAATGACCAGTGAAATCCGAAAGGTGCTCTTTGGAATATGGGCCCCTTTGCCCACCTAGGCTGCAAAAAAGTGTCACACATCTGGTATCTCCGTACTCGGGAGAAGTTGGGGAATGTGTTTTGGGGTGTCTTTTTACATATACCCATGCTGGGTGAGAGAAATATCTTGGCAAAAGACAACTTTTCCCATTTTTTTATACAAAGTTGGCATTTGACCAAGATATTTATCTCACCCAGCATGGGTATATGTAAAATGACACCCCAAAACACATTCCCCAACTTCTCCTGAGTACGGCGATACCAGATGTGTGACACTTTTTTGCAGCCTAGATGCGCAAAGGGGCCCAAATTCCTTTTAGGAGGGCATTTTTAGACATTTGGATACCAGACTTCTTCTCACGCTTTGGGGCCCCTAGAATGCCAGGGCAGTATAAATACCCCACATGTGACCCCATTTCGGAAAGAAGACACCCCAAGGTATTCAATGAGGGGCATGGCGAGTTCATAGAAATTTTTTTTTTTTGGCACAAGTTAGCGGAAATTGATATTTTTTATTTTTTTCTCACAAAGTCTCCCGTTCCGCTAACTTGGGACAAAAATTTCAATCTTTCATGGACTCAATATGCCCCTCACGGAATACCTGGGGGTGTCTTCTTTCCGAAATGGGGTCACATGTGGGGTATTTATACTGCCCTGGCATTCTAGGGGCCCTAAAGCGTGAGAAGAAGTCTGGAATATAAATGTCTAAAAAATTTTACGCATTTGGATTCCGTGAGGGGTATGGTGAGTTCATGTGAGATTTAATTTTTTGTCACAAGTTAGTGGAATATGAGACTTTGTAAGAAAAAAAAATAATAATTCCGCTAACTTGGGCCAAAAAAATGTCTGAATGGAGCCTTACAGGGGGGTGATCAATGACAGGGGGGTGATCAATGACAGGGGGGTTGATCAATGACAGGGGGGTGATCAATGACAGGGGGGTGATCAATGACAGGGGGGTGATCAATGACAGGGGGGGTGATCAATGACAGGGGGGGTGATCAATGACAGGGGGGGTGATCAATGACAGGGGGGTGATCAGGGAGTCTATATGGGGTGATAACCACAGTCATTGATCACGCCCGTGTAAGGCTTCATTCAGACGTCCGGATGCGTTTTGCGGATCCGATCCATCTATCAGTGGATCCGTAAAAATCATGCGGACGTCTGAATGGAGCTTTACAGGGGGGTAATCAATGACAGGGGGGTGATCAGGGAGTCTATATGGGGTGATAACCACAGTCATTGATCATGCCCCTGTAAGGCTTCATTCAGACGTCCGGATGCGTTTTGCGGATCCGATCCATCTATCAGTGGATCCGTAAAAATCATGCGGACGTCTGAATGGAGCTTTACAGGGGGGTGATCAATGACAGGGGGGTGATCAGGGAGTCTATATGGGGTGATCACCACAGTCATTGATCACGCCCCTGTAAGGCTTCATTCAGACGTCCGGATGCGTTTTGCGGATCCGATCCATCTATCAGTGGATCCGTAAAAATCATGCGGACGTCTGAATGGAGCTTTACAGGGGGGTAATCAATGACAGGGGGGTGATCAGGGAGTCTATATGGGGTGATAACCACAGTCATTGATCATGCCCCTGTAAGGCTTCATTCAGACGTCCGGATGCGTTTTGCGGATCCGATCCATCTATCAGTGGATCCGTAAAAATCATGCGGACATCTGAATGGAGCTTTACAGGGGGGTGATCAGGGAGTCTATATGGGGTGATCACCACAGTCATTGATCATGCCCCTGTAAGGCTTCATTCAGACGTCCGGATGCGTTTTGCGGATCCGATCCATCTATCAGTGGATCCGTAAAAATCATGCGGACGTCTGAATGGAGCTTTACAGGGGGGTAATCAATGACAGGGGGGTGATCAATGACAGGGGGGTGATCAGGGAGTCTATATGGGGTGATAACCACAGTCATTGATCATGCCCCTGTAAGGCTTCATTCAGACGTCCGGATGCATTTTGCGGATCCGATCCATCTATCAGTGGATCCGTAAAAATCATGCGGACATCTGAATGGAGCTTTACAGGGGGTTGATCAATGACAGGGGGGTAATCAATGACAGGGGGGTGATTAGGGAGTCTATATGGGGTGATCAGGGGTGATTAGGGGTGATCAGGGGCTAATAAGGGGTTAATAAGTGACGGGGGGGGGGGTGTAGTGTAGTGTAGTGGTGCTTGGTGGGACTTTACTGAGCTACCTGTGTCCTCTGGTGGTCGATCCAAACAAAGGGGACCACCAGAGGACCAGGTAGCAGGTATATTAGACGCTGTTATCAAAACAGCGTCTAATATACCTGTTAGGGGTTAAAAAAAACACATCTCCAGCCTGCCAGCGAACGATCGCCGCTGGCAGGCTGGAGATCAACTCTCTTACCTTCCGTTCCTGTGAGCGCGCGCGCCTGTGTGCGCGCGTTCACAGGAAATCTCGCGTCTCGCGAGAGGACGCGCCGACGCGTCCAGGAGGAATGAATCAACCACCTCCAGGACGCGTCTGTGCGTACAGCGGTCCGGAGGTGGTTAAAGCATATCTTGTTTGTTTAATTTCAAATCCATTGTGGTGGTGTATAGAGCCCAAAATTTTAGAATTGTGTCAATGTCCCAATATTTATGGACCTGACTGTAATAACAATAAAAGGCCTTTGTAGTAATAGAGTAATGAGCGAGCACTCATACACTTGGCAACCAAATTGACATGTGCAGAAAATATTTATTATATCCCCATAAAATACAAGTAATAAAATTTATAAGAACAATGTAGCAATAATATACAACATTACAATCACATATATTGTGGTAGATATGATCAACACTATATTCATATGACTCAATAGTGTCGATAAATTCAATAATATATATCACACCAAGAAACTTCAAGTATATGCTGTTATTTGGGAAAGAGGGGGTATTATCTTCTAGCGCTCTATCCCAATTTGGGAAACTGAATGTCACTGAAAATGTTGTAGGTGTATTCACTGGGAGCGCAATATGTTCATAAAGTGTCCACAGGAATTCTGATAATGTGAAAAGTCTCTTATAGCATATCCTTTTAGGCTCGATATGAGCTTTGAAATGGAGAAAACTTTAAATCGATGTTTGGCTTACCGTCTAGCGTCTGCTGTCTCCCTATTGCTTCAATGGAGCTTTAAATATTTGCCGGCTTATTCAGTCGCAGGAGTTCCAAAGATCGCAAAGATCGCAGGAGTTGCCACTCTGTTCCGCAATTTCCTTTGGTGCAGCTTTCGACGATAAGAATAGTTAATCCTTTACTGTAGAGATTTTCTTCTGTATGGCCATACAATATTATCGGAGGCTTTTCAATGCAGGTACATCACTTGTTTCACCATACGCGTTACGGGTAGATTCACTCTCCCTTCCTCAGTGGTCAAGTGTCTGCCTGCTCTGCCTCCATTTTTATCCATTCCTTTATTCCCTCTATATGAGCTTGCAGCACCATACCTCAACTACTTGCTAGTGAGCCACCACAACCTACCACTATTTTTTAATAAAAGGCCTTGCTATATTGAGTACAGTGTTTTTTTGTTTTGTTTTTTGCTTAGAAACCTAAAAAGTAATACTGGTTTATTCAGAGGCACCATATATGATTATAAAGAAACTAACAATACTAATTAACTTTTAAACCTAAAAACATTATTCTCAATATGATAAAGATATAGGGGTACATTTATTAAGACCGGCGTTTTAGACGCCAGTCTTAATAAGCCCTATACCTGGGAAGTTGTTCAGCAGGCCGCTCCGTCAGGGGAACAGCTTGCTGGAGTTCACTGAATCCAGCCTAATGAACTCTGATCACTTTCCGGAATTCATTTGGCCAGACAAAAACCGTCACAGCAATATATTATTGTCTATTGTGTACGTTGAGCATGCAGCACTATCAGGCTATGCTGATCCGAAGAACTCTGGCAGAACAGCCTGCTGGATTGCTCTGCTGCATGTGTGAAAGAAACCTAATTGTAGTTTTTATAATTGTTTAAAAAAAAATTCAATAATAAACCACTGTGTAAGGGGAAACAAATGGAAATAATTTTTTAGAAGATAAAATTTATTGTCATTTAGAATTAAGACATTGTTTTAGGTTTGCCATTAGTTCTTTTACCATTAGCGGACTGGGCAATTTTCCATTTTTGCGTTTTCGCTTTTCACTCTCTGTCTTCCCAGAGTTATAACTTTTTTTATTATTCCATTCACATAGATGTATGAGAGCTTATATTTTTCAGGACAAGTTAAACGTTCTAATGAAAACATTTAATATTGTATATTATGTAGTAGAAAGATAGGAAAAAATTCCAAATGGGGTGGTATGGCGTAAAAAAACTAAATTCCACCACAGTTTTATGGGTTTTGTTTTTATAGCATTTCCTATGTGATAAAACTAACCCATTCCCTTAATTCTCTGGGTGTCACGGAATTACCGAGAAATACAGACGTCCCCACGACAGTGGGTGACTGAAGATCTGTGAGACTGGCCACACGTGCTTTGATCTGATCTGTTTCCTTGTGGATCAATAGGCGTCTGTGTTGTTTCTGATACTGACCACACCTCTAACCTTCAGGTGTTGCTATTGTGGTCATTTAACTTTCCTTATTTATAGTTGCTTCTCCCACAATGCTGTGCGGTTTATAGCTTCAGTGGTATCTGTGGTCTGCTGGTGTTTGGTTCTCAGCGGAGTTCCTGTTGCTGCCATAGCTACTGGAAAGTTAGGCTACTTTCACACTTGCGTTCGGGGCTCCGCTTGTGAGTTCCGTTTGAAGGCTCTCACAAGCGGCCCCGAACGGATCCGTCCAGCCCTAATGCATTCTGAGTGGATGTGGATCCGCTCAGAATGCATCAGTCTGGCACCGTTTGTCCTCCGCTCCGCTCAGCAGGCGGACACCCGAACGCAGCTTGCAGCGTTCGGGTGTCCGCCTGGCCGTGCGGAGGCAAACGGATCCGTCCAGACTTACAATGTAAGTCAATGGGGACGGATCCGTTTGAAGTTGACACAATATGGCTCAATTTTCAAATGGATCCGTCCCCCATTGACTTTCAATGTAAAGTCAAAACGGATCCGTTTGCATTATCATGAACAAAAACAAAAAAAAAAATGTTGTTTTTTTTTTGTTCATAGTAATGCAAACGTATCCGTTCTGAACGGATCTAAGTGTTTGCATTATAGGTGCGGATCCGTCTGTGCAGATACCAGACGGATCCGCACCTAACGCAGGTGTGAAAGTAGCCTTAAGTGTTTCCTTTTCATTTTGTTTTGGTTTATCTGTGTGTTGTTTTTCCCCTGCCCTTTGTTGTAGGCCTGAGGGAGACATCTGTTCGTCCTTCCTTTCTGGAGGAACAGGTAGTCTCAGTCCTGTCTCTATCACCAGGGTCTTATAGGGTGAGTTAGGACTCTAGGTTCTCCTGCGCATGAGCTCACCTACCTTTGGGGTCTGTTCATACTGATAGCCAGTCAGAGCTGTGACTAGGGGTTTGACTAGAAGGTGTCCTGTTTTCTTCCCTAGCTTTCAGGTTTTGTTCCTTGTTCTCTCTCCTTCTTCGTCCGGTGTGGTGCCTCCCTTCCACACACGGGTGAGACATAAACCGCGAAACCGTCCTTTTTGTTAATTCAAGTGCAGCCATGGACCCGATTACTGCACTGGCAGGACAACTACAGGGTCTATCTTTGGAAGTAGCTGATCTCCGCACGACCGTCTCTCAGATCCAGAGACCACAGGCTGTTGGAACTGGTGGTGGTGACCACCAGACCTGTCTGGAGCCTAAAGTTGCTCTCCCGGACAGATTCTCTGGGGGACGTGATAATTTAATTATACAGTCAGGTCCATAAATATTGGGACATCGACACAATTCTAACATTTGTGCCTCTATACACCACTGCAATGGATTTGAAATGAAACGAACAAGATGTGCTCTAACTGCAGACTGTCAGCTTTAATTTGAGGGTATTTACATCCAAATCAGGTGAACGGTGAATGAATTACAACAGTTTGCATATGTGCCTCCCACTTGTTAAGGGACCAAAAGTAATGGGACAACTGGCTTCTCAGCTGTTCCATGGCCAGGTGTGTTATTCCCTCATTATCCCAATTACAAAGAGCAGATAAAAGGTCCAGAGTTCATTTCAAGTGTGCTATTTGCATTTGGAATCTGTTGCTGTTAACTCTCAAGATGAGATCCAAAGAGCTGTCACTATCAGTGAAGCAAGCCATCATTAGGCTGAAAAAACTAAACAAACCCATCAAAGAGATATCAAAAACATTTGGCGTGGCAAAACAACAGTTAATATAAGATTGGCACACTCATACATGCGGAGCCCCATGGAGTTTAAACAATTTATTATAACTGTACTTGGTTAAAATATAATAAAATACAATAAAATACCTTTATAAATAAAATGTATAAAAGAAAATTAAACAGTATATTCAGCTATTTCTATATTGCTCTAGTATACTTATTGCAGATACTGATATTAACCGAAATAAGTACAAATGCCCTGGATATAACTTGGTTGCATATATATCTCTTGTGGACCTGGATCATATAATCACATATCAGGCTTGATAGTAACTATCTGCTGAATTTCAACAGTAAATCACCAACATACATATGTAACACTTCTCATTTGCGTAGTCCATACACTTCCCAAATAGTCTGTAATCAGTTTCTCATGAGAATCCTCTCATGCGCTTTCATTTGAATTTTCGAGAGTGTCCAAAAATTTTCTTTCGAAAATATCCGAAAAAAGGGTTTTATCCGAAGGATTTTTCTATCCAGACTTTCATTTATATTGGCATTCGAAAAAAACGACATCACAGAATCAATGTAAAAGATCACATGCAAAGATTCTCTATAAACAGAAACTGTGCTGATGTTTTTCGCAAGATGTACGTTAGAGTTATAGTCAATACCAATAACCCACAGGTGTGGGCTTACCTTTCCTTTTTATTCAGCTGTTTTTTTTCGAGTAGTTAGTTCCGATTGCAGGCCGCCGTCCCGGTCTTTACTGTGTCGGTTTTTCAGTACTCTATGTTTCCCATGGGATGTGTTCCCAGTAATCACTTTCAGCTGATTGAAGGTAGGTGTATGCAAAAAAGCCTCTTTCTTGAATCCTCGATATTCTTTGTTGTTAACAGTGCACTGTTTGATCGGGGTTCAAGTCTTTCAGGGGTGAAACTTACGCCAGACGCGTTTCGGGCATAACTCTCCCCTTCCTCAGTGGCATCACCCCCTGCAAGTAAATGGTGGGTTTTTATATCCTTCAATAATCTTGTTAGAAAAAGGATCATGGGAAAAGAAGGATGGTATCATGGAAAAACCAGTGCCATGGAAGAGAAGGAATATGGATTCCTTCAATGTGGATCCTTCACATACATGGTTATTTTCTCAATGTTGAAAGTATTTCTTCTTACTCTGTCTATAATTGCTTCAAAGTTCATAGACAATATAATTTTGTCAATTTTCAAAAAATTTAATTATTATTTTTTTTTAAAATTTTCGTACATGCGATTTTTTGATGCGTTTTTTCTTGTGATGTGTTTTTTTTCTCTATTGATGCGTTTTTTTTGATATTTGTTGCATTTGTTCATACTGAATCAGCTGTATATCGTATTTTTTAAAAAAATCATTGCTAAATCCAGTTATAAGGCAATTTCTAATTTGTCCTTCAAAATCATTAGCTTCAAAGTTGAATCAAGTGGTGGTATGTCAGACACATTCAGGGAAGGATCAGGGGATGTACACCCATGATCCAGGGTGGATCACAGTGTTGATAAACAGCCAGACTGTGATTCCCCGTGGACACACGGGCGCACGGCCCTATATCTATAAAAATCAAAAAATTTCCAGCTCTGAGTTTAGCCCCATTGGCATCATGCTCCCAAAATCATAGATACGCCTAGATTCGGCTCTCGACATTTTTTCTATGTGATTTCCCCCCCTCCAGTGTATGTCTATCTTCTCCAGCGCCAAAAATGACAGGTCTGTGCAGCTTTTGTTATGCATCTCTTTGAAATGTTTGGATAGTGGGTTGTTTTCACATCCTTTTTTGATATTATTGAGATGTTCTGATATTCTAACTTTAAGCTGTCTTTTAGTTCGGCCAATATATTGTTTGGGACAAGGGCACTGGATTAGATAGACCACACTGGAGGAGTTACATGTCAGGGATTGATTTACAGTCATCGAGAAGGCGTTCTGGGATGAGGAAATTTCCGTTGCTTTTTTGGGAAATTTCGTTTTCCTACATCCTATGCACGTTCCGCATCTAAAGAAACCATTAGGGTTCAACCAACCTGATATGTTAGTTTTTTTCTTCTTTTTATCTTTTATTGAGGGAGCTATCTGTATACCCAGATTTGGAGCTTTGGTATAAGTAATGAGTGGTTGGGCCGGTAATATAGGGCCAATTGTTTTATCATATAATACATGATGCCAATGTCGTTTAATCAACTGTGATATTTGTCTTGATTGAGCATTATAGGGCAGGATTATTCTGAACTCAGATTTTTTGTCAAAGTCCTGTGGGGGTTTGGTTTCAAAAAAGGATTTTCTGTCCAGCTGTCTCACTTTTCCCAATGCTTCCTCAAGTATTTTTACAGGATAATTTTTCTCTCTAAACTGCAAACTCATTTTGGTGGCTTCCTCCTCAAAATTTTCATTTTCGGTACAGTTGCGTCTAATATGGCGGAACTGTCCGAGGGGGACATTTCTGAGCCATTGTGGCAAGTGGCAGCTAGAGAAAAGAATAAATCCGTTTGTGGATGTTGGTTTGTGATAGGTGTTACACAGGTATTTGTTTTCTTTTTTTATTATTTGTATATCTAGGAAGTCTACATTCTCTCTATTAGTGCCTACCGTAAAACGCAAGTTATATAGATTTTTATTGAGATCCTGTATAAATTGTTGCAGTTCATTCTCACCATCTCTCCAAATGAAAATAACATCGTCGATGTAGCGCCGCCATAGGACCAGGTCGCCCCCAAGTTTGGGATCTATGATCTCACGTTCCCATTAGGCATGGCAAAACAACAGTTTGGAACATTCTTAAAAAGAAGGAATGCACCGGTGAGCTCAGCAACACCAAAAGACCCGGAAGACCACGGAAAACAAACTGTGGTGGATGACCGAAGAATTCTTCCTGTGGTGACAAAAACACCCTTCACAACAGTTGGCCAGATCAAGAACACTCTCCAGAAGGTAGGTGTATGTGTGTCAAAGTCAACAATCAAGAGAAGACTTCACCAGAGTGAATACAAAGGGTTCATCACAAGATGTAAACCATTGGTGAGCCTCAAAAACAGGAAGGCTAGATTAGAGTTTGCCAAACGACATCTAAAAAAGCCTTCACAGTTCTGGAACAACATCATATGGACAGATGAGACCAATATCAACTTGTACCAGAGTGATGGGAAGAGAAGAGTATGGAGAAGGAAAGGAACTGCTCATGATCCTAAGCATACCACCTCATCAGTGAAGCATGGTGGTGGTAGTGGCATGGCGTGGGCATGTATGGCTGCCAATGGAACTGGTTCTCTTGTATTTATTGATGATGTGACTGCTGACAAAAGCAGCAGGATGAATTCTGAAGTGTTTCGGGCAATATTATCTGCTCATATTCAGCCAAATGCTTCAGAACTCATTGGATGGCGCTTCACAGTGCAGATGGACAATGATCCAAAGCATACTTCAAAAGCAACCAAAAAGTTTTTTAAGGGAGTGGAATGTTATGCAATGGCCAAGTCAATCACCTGACTTGAATCCGATTTAGCATGCATTTCACTTTCTGAAGACAAAACTGAAGGGAAAATGCCCCCAAAACAAGCAGGAACTGAAGACAGTTGCAGTAGAGGCCTGGCAGCGCATCACCAGGGATGAAACCCAGCGTCTGGTGATGTCTATGCGTTCCAGACTTCAGGCTGTATTTGACTGCAAAGGATTTGCAACCAAGTATTAAAAAGTGAAAGTTTGATTTATGATTATTATTATGTCCCATTACTTTTGGTCCCTTAACAAATGGGAGGCACATATGCAAACTGTTGTAATTCCTACACCGTTCACCTGATTTGGATGTAAATACCCTCAAATTAAAGCTGACAGTCTGCAGTTAAAGCACATCTTGATTGTTTAAAGGGTTTCTATCACTTCGTTTCACCTATTTAGCTTTCAGACACTAGCGATCCGCTAGTGTCTGCTTTATCTAACCATCCTAATATAAGAGCTTATTGTCCTGCCGTTTAGCTAAAAAAATAACTTATATAGATATGCAAATGAGCCTCTAGGTGCTATGGGGGCGTGATTAGCACCTAGAGGCTCCGTCTACCTTAACAAACTGCCGCCGCCCAGCGCGTCCCTCCAGCCCGCCCATCTCCTCCGGAATGCGATGCTCCTCGTATTCGGCGCATGCGCAGTGAATGTCTGATCGCTTCCCTGCTCAGACATCTCCACTGCGCCTGTTCCTCGGAGCACTATGACGTCATCGGCGCAGGCGCAGTGGAGATGTCTGAGCAGGGAAGCGATCAGACATTCACTGCGCATGCGCAGAACAGAGACGCGCACGGAGAGGATCGCTTAAGCTGGAGATGGGCGGGCTGGAGGGACGCGCTGGGCGGCGGCAGTTTGTTAAGGTAGACAGAGCCTCTAGGTGCTAATGACGCCCCCATAGCACCTAGAGGCTCATTTGCATATCTATATAAGTTATTTTTTTAGCTAAACGGCAGGACAATAAGCTCTTATATTAGGATGGTTAGATAGAGCAGACACTAGCGGATCGCTAGTGTCTGAAAGCTAAATAGGTGAAACGAAGTGACAGAAACCCTTTAATTACAAACCCATTGTGGTGGTGTATAGAGCCAAAAATGTTAGAATTGTGTCGATGTCCCAATATTTATGGACCTGGCTGTATTTAGAGAGGCATGTAAAATATAATTTAGGCTACGTCCACACTAATCTAGTGATGAGGAACAGCGAGTTGGTGTGGTGATTTCTTTGCTTAAGGGGGATGCGCAGTCACTCCAGTCGCAGTCTCTCCAGTCAGTGGACATATTTTTCAAATCCTTGAGTCTGATCTTTGATGACCCGGATCGGACCTCCCTGGCCGAAACCAAGCTGCAAGGCCTTCATCAGGGAGATTGTTTTGTGGAAATTTGTTGCTTGGAGTTTAGGAGGTGGGCTACGGATAATGTGTTGACTTCTGCCATATATGTACAGTGGAAGTTTAGAAGAGACAAAAAAAATGTAAAACGATCTTTGTCTTATGAAATGCTTATGGATCTCCTGTGTCACTTGAACAGATTAACTTGGGGCTACTTCTAAGAGCATTATCTAAGTTGCACCCCTGGTCATCACCCTGGAACCCCTGCACCAGGATCTAGACTTTGCTGCAGTGGAACGAAGCCGCTACTTCTTGGAGTAGTCTCTGTTGACCCATGGAGGTCAAGAGACACCAGTGTTGAGCACTGATGGATCAAGTAACATCATAGTCAGGGACATTCTGAGGTAAAGACAGGCAGAGTTTGTGTAATTGAATAAATATCCCAAGATCAGGGCAGGCAGCATCGGCTCAGAATTGAGATCAGACAGAGGTCAAGGCAGGCATCAAAGGGACAAATCTGGGAAACAAGCAGAAGCCTGTCCACGGCAGATGAACAAGAAACAGAACACCTTTGCAGGACACTAGAGAATTAAACCCAATTGTTCAGGTACCTTCTCACAGGGGAAGGTGCCTTAACCCCTTCAGGACTCAGCCCTATTTCACCTTAAGGACTTGGCCATTTTTTGCAAATGTGACCAGTGTCACTTTAAGTGCTGATAACTTTAAAACACTTTGACTTATCCAGGCTATTCTGAGATTTTTTTTTCGGCACATATTGTACTTCATGACACTGGTAAAATGAAGTCAAAAAAATAAAAATTTTTGCATAAAAAAATACCAAATTTACCAAAAATTTGGAAAAATTTGCAAATTTCAAAGTTTCAGTTTCTCTACTTCTGTAATACATAGTAATACCCCCAAAAATTGTGATGACTTTACATTCCCCATATGTCTACTTCATGTTTGAATTATTTTGGGAATTATATTTTATTTTTTGGGGATGTTACAAGGCTTAGAAGTTTAGAAGCAAATCTTGAAATTTTTCAGAAATTTACAAAAAAACAATTTTTAGGGACCACTACAGGTCTGAAGTCACTTTGCGAGGCTTACATAATAGAAACCGCCCAAAAATGACCCCATTCTATAAACTACAGCCCTCAAGGTATTCAAAACTGATTTTACAAACTTCGTTAACCCTTTAGGTGTTGCACAAGAGTTATTGGCAAATGGGGATGAAATTTGAGAATTTCATTTTTTTGCCTAATTTTCCATTTTAACCCATTTTTTCCACTAACAAAGCAAGGGTTAACAGCCAAACAAGACTGTATCTTTATTGCCCTGACTCTGCCGTTTACAGAAACACCCCATATGTGGCCGTAAACTACTGTACGGGCACACAGTAGGGCGTAGAGGGAAAGGTGCGCCGTATGGTTTTTGGAAGCCAGATTTTGCTGGACTGATTTTTTGACACCATGTCCCATTTGAAGCCCCCTGATGCACCCCTAGAGTAGAAACTCCATAAAAGTGACCCCATCTAAGAAACTACACCCCTCAAGGTATTCAAAACAGATTTTACTAACTTTTTTTAACCCTTTAGGTGTTGCACAAGATTTAATGGAAAATAGAGATACAATTTAAAAATTTCACTTTTTTGGCAGATTTTCCATTTTAATATTTTTTTTCCAGTTACAAAGCAAGGGTTAACAGCCAAACAAAACTCATTCTTTATGTGGTCGTAAGCTGCTGTACAGGCACACGGCAGGGCGCAGAAGGAAAGGAATGCCATACGGTTTTTGGAAGGCAGATTTTGCTGGACTGTTTTTTTTTACACCATGTCCCATTTGAAGCCCCCCTGATGCACTACGGGGGGGGGGCTACGGGATAGGGTGGCAGTTTTGTTGGTACTAGTTTAGGGTACATATGATTTTTGGTTGCTCTATATTACACTTTTTTGTGCGGCAAGGTAACAAGAAATAGCTTTTTTGGCACGTTTTTTTTTTGTTGCTATTTACAACATTTATCTGACAGGTTAGATCATGTGGTAATTTTATAGAGCAGGTTGTCACGGACGCGGCGATACCTAATATGTATGCAATTTTTTTTATTTATGTAAGTTTTACACAATGATTTCATTTTTAAAACAAAAAAAATGTTTTAGTGTCTCCATAGTCTAAGAGCCATAGTTTTTTCAGTTTTTGGGCGATTATCTTAAGTAGGGTCTCATTTTTTGGGGTATGAGATGAAGGTTTTATTGGCACTATTTTGGGGTGCATATGACTTTTTGATCGCTTGCTATTACACTTTTTGTGACGTAAGATGACAAAAAATTGCTTTTTTTACACCGTTTTTATTTTTATTTTTTCACGGTGGTCGTCTGAGGGGTTAGGTCATGTGATATTTTTATAGTTCCGGTCGATACGGATGCGGCGATACCTAATATGTATACTTTTTTTTATTTATTTAAGTTTTACACAATGATTTCATTTTTGAAACAAAAATTATCATGTTTTAATGTTTCCATAGTCTAAGAGCCATAGTTTTTTCAGTTTTTGGGAGATTCTCTTGGGTAGGGTATGATTTTTGCGGGATGAGATGACGGTTTAATTGGTACTATTTTGGCGTACATGCGACTTTTTTGATCACTTTTATTACCTTTTTTGGGAAGTAAGGTTGGCAAAATTTAAATTTCCTAATAGTTTTTATTTTTTTATTTTTATGGCGTTTACCGTGCAGGGAAAGTAACATGACCGTTTTATAGATCAGGTCGTTACGGACGCGGCGATACCAAACATGTGTAGGGAATTTTATTTTTTTCATTTTTAATCAGTGATAAATGTGTTTTTTGATTTTTACTTTTTTTTCACTTTTTATCACTTTTTTTTTACTAAGACTTACTTGGTTCTTGAAGATCCAGTGGGTCTGATGTCTGCATAATACAGTACAGTACACTATATAGTGTTTTGTACTGTATTTTACTTACTCTTTGTCTGAACAGATCTATGCCTTTAGCACAGATCTGTTCAGCACCATGGACAGCAGGATGCCTGAGAAGGCGTCCTGTTGCCATGGGAACCTTCCCCGTCTGCTCAGTTGTGGCCACAACTTCGCAGACGGGGAAGGGTAAGGAGGGGGGCTGTCTAGGGGCTGTCTGGGGGCTCTCTCCCTCTCCATCGGGGGGCTGCAAAGGCACAGCAGCCCCCCGATGGGAGAGGGAGGGAGCTCCCTCTTACTGTTGACTTTTTCCATACAGCGGTCCGTACGGACCGCGGTATGGAAAGGGTTAAACGGCTGACATCTGCACAGATGTCAGCCGTTTATACTAGAGTGTCAGCAATGTGCTGACACTCTGGTATAACCACTGGCCACCAACGAATTTTCAAGAGGAGGCCTCCCGCACCACCCGCCTCCCGCACCGCCCACAACCCCCTTCCCCCTGCACCACCCACCGGCAAAAAATCATGCAGGGGTGCATGGGGGGTGCAAAATCGATATTTTAGGCACACTAAAGTTTCTGATCCCCGCGGTCCCTGATCAGAAACTGCAGAAAGCGCAGCAAACCGCAGGTCTGAATTGACCTGCGGTTTGCGGCGATCGCCGATACGGGGGGGGGGGTCACATGTCCCCCCCTGGCGTTGTGACAGGATGCCGGCTGAATGATTTCAGCCGGCATCCTGTTCGGATTAACCCCCGCAGCTCCACAATCTCAATTTAAACTTAGGACGTACCGGTACGCCCTGATTCCTTAAGGATTCGGGAAATAGGGCGTACCGGTACGCCCTAAGTCCTTAAGGGGTTAAATACCCCAAGGTTGCCAGCCATAACATGAGAAGATTAGGTACACAAACTGGCCCCTTAAGAGCTAGAAGGAGTGTGTGTGCAGCCTCAGCCTGCATGGAGGAGAGGGAAACTGGAAACGCTACTCCGGCAGTTGATTTTTACTTTTTTTTCACTTTTTATCACTTTTTTTTTACTAAGACTTACTTGGTTCTCGAAGATCCAGTGGGTCTGATGTCTGCATAATACAGTACAGTACACTATATAGTGTTTTGTACTGTATTTTACTTACTCTTTGTCTGAACAGATCTATGCCTTTAGCACAGATCTGTTCAGCACCATGGACAGCAGGATGCCTGAGAAGGCGTCCTGTTGCCATGGGAACCTTCCCCGTCTGCTCAGTTGTGGCCACAACTTCGCAGACGGGGAAGGGTAAGGAGGGGGGCTGTCTAGGGGCTGTCTGGGGGCTCTCTCCCTCTCCATCGGGGGGCTGCAAAGGCACAGCAGCCCCCCGATGGGAGAGGGAGGGAGCTCCCTCTTACTGTTGACTTTTTCCATACAGCGGTCCGTACGGACCGCGGTATGGAAAGGGTTAAACGGCTGACATCTGCACAGATGTCAGCCGTTTATACTAGAGTGTCAGCAATGTGCTGACACTCTGGTATAACCACTGGCCACCAACAAATTTTCAAGAGGAGGCCTCCCGCACCACCCGCCTCCCGCACCGCCCACAACCCCCTTCCCCCTGCACCACCCACCGGCAAAAAATCATGCAGGGGTGCATGGGGGGTGCAAAATCGATATTTTAGGCACACATGTCCCCCCCTGGCGTTGTGACAGGATGCCGGCTGAATGATTTCAGCCGGCATCCTGTTCGGATTAACCCCCGCAGCTCCACAATCTCAATTTAAACTTAGGACGTACCGGTACGCCCTGATTCCTTAAGGATTCGGGAAATAGGGCGTACCGGTACGCCCTAAGTCCTTAAGGGGTTAAATACCCCAAGGTTGCCAGCCATAACATGAGAAGATTAGGTACACAAACTGGCCCCTTAAGAGCTAGAAGGAGTGTGTGTGCAGCCTCAGCCTGCATGGAGGAGAGGGAAACTGGAAACGCTACTCCGGCAGTTGGACCCACCAGATAGGAGGAGGGGAACACCTGAGGTTCTTGGCCACCGGCAGACATGAGCACTAGAGTGAGTAGGAGATGCACCAGCCATTAAAAACCTATTACATAGATAAAGTTAGCTTAATCTCTGTTGTTCATTTTTTAAATATTTTTGAAGTGTCATATATGGGCTACAACATGGATAAGCAACTTCCGGCACTGTTCTAAAATGACAACTCCCAGAATCCTTCTTTACTTCTATCAGAGTTATAAGATCAGCCACCAATGTGTGCATGCTGGGAGTTCTAGTTTTACAGCAGCTGATTCCTGGGCTACAAAGTGTATTTAGCTGATACCCTTTAGAACCAACAGGACATAGGTCTAATCTGAGCAATATTGTCTCCTTGTTCTAGCATGGAGTCAGCACCTGGACCCTTTCCAATCAACGTATGTCTCCGTATCAATATTTATGGTCAAATATGGTCTATATGGTCTTATGGTAGAAGTGAGAATATTTTGTTGTCTATAGATAAATACCTTAGTGGTAGGTTATGCTTAAAATCTTGGAAAACCCTTTTAAAAGTTGATGGCACTTTAAATTAGTTCCAAATTATTTACTTTTCTTATTAAAGCAATAATATAGAAAGTAGGTTTGTTTCTCAAGCAATAATATAATCTGAATACAAATCTAATGGTCAATGACTGTGGTATAATCTCTTTAGTGGAAATCTCAGTAGAAAGTCAGAGGTTGTACATTAGAATTGGGAAAAAACTGTCGCTGTAACCTATCTGTTGTTAACACAGTGAGATGCTTCTTCTCAACTGGGGTAATGACTCTCACTGATATGATGGAGCAAAGAAAAAGGACCAACAAAAGATTCATTTGTGTTATTGCAAAGGTAAAAGCTAAGACATCATGTGGATTTTTTGTTATTCTGTGTTTTATGTGTGACAGCTATCAGTATTTGAACAGGCATAAATGCCAAGATTGTACTGGAAACCTGCCAATAATATGTTTAAGGCACATTTTCCTAAGCCATTTTGGATGCTAGTTCAATATAATAACAATTGCAAAATGTTAATTATGGATGCTAGACTTATATGAGTACGTTAATATGGAATAATACCAAAAAAAATTAAAATCTTTACACATTTGTAGTAGTGATGGAAAAAAATGCTAGAATTACTTACTGTTTCATTTTGTATAATTTTCAACCACAATTACAGGAACCAGAGACCTGTGTATATATGGAAAACCCACGTTGGAATAGGGTTATATTTCCCAACCTCTGGCTTTTCAGGTGTTGCAGGTCATGGTCATGATCAGGTCATGATAGGAGTTGGAATTTTGTAACAGCAGGAGAGCTACATGTTGAAAATCATTGTACTAAGGTGTTCTAATTACCAGCCATTCTTAATTTGCGGTCACAATAAACTATAGGAACAATAAAAGTAAAAATGAACCAGGTTGAAAAATGTCTTCCTTCCATCCATTAGCCTATTTCACATGTTATGTATTTGTTAAAGATTCTTGGTATGCATACAACATCCATGTATAAAATGTGTGTTAACAGGGGATACATTTAGTGTGATTTGTCATAGACACCAAATCAGGACGACAATAATTTGTAAGAAAAATTGAGCGTCTGAATTGAGAATTTTTTTTCATATACCTAATGGCTCCCTGCCTCACTTGCCTACAGGGGGAGCACAATACAGCCAACTATTCTACCGAGCACCCGAGCACAATGGAAGTTAATGGGAGAACCCGAGCATTAAACCAGGCAGCCCCTGCTCTGAAGAGGGGAGGGTGTCTGGTTCAAAGGAAAAGGTCAGAAATTGATGGAAACACCACCAAAATGGTTCGATAACAGCATGAGGATGATGTCTGGATGCATTTTGGACTCCCAGGTCGCTGCTGGGAACGATGTTGTCCGAGTAGTACGCGATTTTTACAGACTGACAATAATACACACAAAACCGAAGATAAAATTGATTTTTGAGGAAAAATTGTTAGGAAACATTCTTTCCTGTATATTTATTTGTATATAAAGTACAAGTGCTGCCAAAAATTACAAGGAAGAGGCACTCCGATACAACCTGTATATCACATAATGTAGGGCCTCATTCAAATTGTGGTACAATTGTTCAGGTAGTGGGACTCCTACACTCATAAAGCCTATGCACTAAGTGAAAGGGCTGCCAAAAATTACAAGGAACAGGCACTCCAATACACCCTTTATTACACATAAAGGAGGGCATCATACACCCTTGAAAAATTATGATTGATGGCCTGCTGGTGACCCTCAAAAACATTAGGAGCGAGTGCCTGCTGCTGATCTGAGCATCGAAAAAATTATGGGCTAGTCCCTGCTGCTGAGCTGACCATTTAAAAAATTATGAGCGAGTGCCTGCTGGTGAGCTGACCCTCAAAAACATTATATGCAAGGGACTGCTGGTGAACTGACCCTCTAAAAGATTGTAGGTGAGGGCCTGCTGGTGAGCTGACCCTGCAAAACATTATGGTTGAAGGCCTACTGGTGAACTGACCCTCAAAAACTTTATATGCGAGGGCCTAAAGGTGAGATGACCCTCTAAAAGATTGTAGGTGAGGGCCTGCTGGTGAGCTAACCCTCTAAAACATTACATGCAAGGGCCTGCAGGTGAGCTGACCCTCTAAAAGATTGTAGGTGAGGGCCTGCTGGTGAGCTGACCCTCTAAAACATTATATGCGAGGGCCTGCAGGTGAGCTGACCCTCTACAACATTAGGAGCGAGGGCAGACTAATAAGCATGTTGATATGATGGAAGAGGAGGAGGACGAGAAAAGGAAGATGGAACCATATACCCTTTTTTGTGGTGGAAAGGGTGCATGGGAATACAGTGTATTCAGTACATTATAAAAAACACATTTAAAGTGCCTTTTTGTTCAGCCGCTTTACTCTGGTGGAGTAGAGTAAGTCAGGAGCAATCCAGGCCTTGTTCATTTTTATAAGAGTCAACCTGTCAGCATTTTCAGTTGACAGGCGGATGCGCTTATCATTTATTATGCCCCCAGCAGCACTAAATACCCGCTCTGACAAAAACGCTGGCGGCAGGACAGGCCAGCACCTCCAAGGCGTAGAGCGCCAGTTCGTGCCACGTGTCCAGCTTGGACACCCAGTAGTTGTAAGGCACAGAAGGATCATTGAGGACGCAGACACGGTCTGCTATGTACTCCTTCACCATCTTCCAAAATGTTTCACTCCTTGTGACACTAGGCCGCGCATCAGGGTGAGGGTGCTGGCGGGGTGTCATGAAACTGTCACAGGCTTTGGAGAGTGTTGCCCTGCCTCTGTTGGAACTGCTGTGTGTTCCCCTCATCTCCCCTCCTCGATTGCCCAAGGAACTACGTTGTCAGCTGGATATTTTTGGAGCAATTTTTCCACAAGGACCTTCTGGTATTGCACCATTTTGCTCGTCCTCTCTACCACAGGAATGAGAGATGAGAAGTTCTCTTTGTAGCGGGGGTCAAGATGGGTGAACAAACAGTAATCGGTGTTGTCCAAAATGTGTAAAACGCTTGGGTCACGGGAATGGCAGCCTAACATAAAGTTAGCCATGTGTGCCAGAGTCCCAACAGGCAAGACTTCGCTGTCGTCATCAAGAGGATGAATCTCAATCTCCTCATCCTCCTCTTCTGCCCATCCACGCTGAACAGATGGAATTAAACTTCCATGGGAAATACCCTCTGTAGCGGAGGCAACCATCTCCTGCTCCTCCTCCTCATCATCATCCAATTTGCGCTGATAAGATGAACTGAGGGTGGTCTGGCTATCACCTTTTGTAATGTCTTCCCCCATTTCCACCTCTTCCACATGCAAAGCGTCCGCCTTAATTTTGAGCAGCGAGCGTTTGAGTAGACACAGAAGTGGGATGGTTACGCTGATAATAGCGTTATAGCCGCTCACCATCTGTGTTGATTCCTCAAAGTTTCTTAAAACCTCACAGAGGTCAGACATCCATGCCCACTGGAAAGGCAATGACCATGTTGCAGCTGGTATTCCACTACTGCCCTATGCTGCTCACAAAGCCTGGCCAACATGTGGAACGTGGAGTTCCAACGCATGCTCACGTCGCACAACAGTCGGTGAGCTGGCAATTTCAGCGTTGCCAGACCGGCGGCAGCTGTAGATGACTTACGGAAAAGGGCACACACGTGGCGCACCTTCACCAGTAGCTCAGGCAAATTGGGCTATGTTTTGAGAAACTGCTGAACCATTAAGTTGGGCCATGCATGGTATGTGTGTGAGCTTGCCGAGCTCCAAAGCCGCCACCAAGTTACGGCCAATATCAGACACAACCATGCCTGGTTTTAGGTTTAGTAGCGAGAACCACAGCTCAGTTTGGTTCCTTATACTCTGCCACACCTCTGCGGCGGTGTGCTGTTTGTCACCTAAACATATTTGTTTTAGCACGGCCTGTTGTCGCTTCCCCACTGCAGTGCTACACAGCTTCCAGCTACTGACTGATGGCTGACCAGTGCTGCATAATGTGATAATTCAGAGGTGGAAGTAGAGGAGGAGGTGGAGGAGGAGAAGGGGGTTTGCAGCCACTAATGTAGTTGGTGGCGGAAATCCTGATGGAAGTAGGGCCAGCAGTTCTTGGAGTCGGTAGCTCCTGTGCCATCCCAGGGTACGACTAGCTCCTGGCCTCCACAACTTTCACCAAGTGTGCCGTCAGGGAAATGTAGCGTCCCTGGCCACAAGCACTTGTCCATGTGTCAGTCGTTAAGTGGACCTTTCCAAAAACTGCGTTGGTCAGGACACGGGTGATGTTACTGGACACATGCTGGTGTAAGGCTGGAACCGCACACCGGGAAAAATAAAGGTGGGTGGGGACTGAGTAACGAGGGACCGCCGCCGCCATCAGGCTGTGGAAAGTCTCAGTGTCCACAAGCCTAAATAGCAAAATTTCCAGGGACAGCAATTTGGAAAAGTGCGCATTTAGTGTAATGGCCTGTGGGTGGGTGGCTCGGTATTTGGGTTTCGTTCAAAGGCCTGGGGCATCGACATCTGTACGCTGCGCTGGGACACAGAAGTGGATGTGCTAGCTGATGGTGCTTGCGAAGGTCCAGGTGCAGGGCGGGAGGCATCCGGGCCTGCGTCTTGGACAGGGGATTGGCCAGCATGCAACACAGGGGAAGAGGAGGCAGTGGTGTGACCCGCAGGCACTGATTGTGGACCCAGGTGTTCCCACCTATTAGGGTGCTTTGATACCATGTGGCGGATCATGCTGGTGGTGGTGAGGTTGCTAGTGTTCACGCCCCTGCTCATTTTGGTGTGGCACAGGTTGCAAATGACAATTCTTTTATCGTCCACACTTTCCTCAAAAAAGCGCCAGACTGCGGAACACCTACCAAAAGGAAGATTACCGCAAGGGGGTGTTCCGGAGAACAGTTGCGGCCTGTTTGCTTTGGCTGGCCTTCTCCCTTTTGCCACCCCACTGCCTCTTCCATCCTGATGTGGTGCTGCGGATCCCTCCCCCTCTGTACTGCTGTCCTCGCTCAGCTTTCCACCTTCTCAGGTTTGGTCAGTGATTTCATCGTCCACCACCTCCTCTTCCACTTTCTCACTCTGGTCATCCTCCTGACTTGACCTAACAACAACCTCACTTATTGACAACTGTGTCTCATCCTCATCATCAACCTCTTGAGACACTAATTGCCGTTAACTTATTAGCAACTGTGTCTCATCATCATCCACCTCGTGAAACACTAATTGCTGTTTCCCACTGTCATCTTCTTGTGAGTGTGGATGCTCAAGAGTTTGGGCATTGGTGCACATGATCTCCTCATGTACCTCTTCAAGCGGGTTCGGCGAGAGGCCCAAATCAAAGAATGGTGATGAAAAGAGCTCCTCAGAATATCCAAGTGTGGGATCACTTCTTTGGCAAGACTCTCCATGGTGGGAGGAAGGAGGATCAGGGTGAGGATTATGTTGACCAGACTCTTGGCTACTGAGACTGGACTTTGTGGAAGACAGGGTGGTGCTTAACCGACTGGAAGCATTATCTGATGCAATGCAACCGACCACCTGGTTGCACTGGTCTGACTTCAGGAGTGGTGTCCTGCGCCACCCTGCAAACTGGGACATGAAGCTAGGTATCGTGGATGAGTGTGTTTCTTGTGCTCTGGCAGCAGGCACAGTTTCACTGCGCCCAGGGCCACGGCCTCTGCGTGCACCATCAGCAGCACGGCCACTTCCTCGTCTCTTACTGCTTGCCTTCTACATATTAAATTGTATATATGTTTGCAAGTATGTCACACATACATTAGCGCAAGTTTTGTAAGTGTATGCGCAAATAAATTAAACTGAATGTCACTGATATTTAGGATACGCAAACATTATACAAGAGATGTAGCGCAGATAATGTCGCTGTTACCAGCGGCTAATAAAAAATTACAGGGAATGTCACAGCTATTTAGGATGTGCAAACGTTATACAGGAGATGTAGCGCAGGTAATGTCGCTGCCACCAGCAGAGAAAAAATTAGACTGAATGTCACTGATATTTAGGGTGCGCAAACGTTATACAGGAGATGTAGCGCAGGTAATGTCGCTGCTGTTACCAGCGGCTAATAAAAAATTACAAGGAATATCACTGATATTTATGATGCACAAACGTTATACAGGAGATCTAGCGCAAGTAATGTCGCTGCTGTCACCAGTGGCTAATAAAAAATTACAGGGAATATCACTGATATTTATGATGCGCAAACGTTATACAGGAGATGTAGCACAGGTAATGTCGCTGCTGTCACCAGCGGTTAATAAAAAATTACAGGGAAGATCACATCTATTTGGGATGTGCAAACGTTTTACAGGAGATGTAGCGCAGTTAATGTCGCTGTCACCAGCGGCAAAAAAATTAAACTGAATGTCACTGATATTTATGATGCGTAAACATTATACAGGAGTTGTAGCGCAGGTAATGTCGCTGTTGTCACCAGCGGCTATTATAAAATTACAGGGAATGTCACAGCTATAACGTTATACAGGAGATGTAGCGCAGGTAATGTAACTGTTCGCCGCTGACATCGTCTATGGAAAAAGTACTATAAAATATTTTTAGTATGCGAACACGTTAAATAGGAGATGTAGCGCAGATAATGTCGCTGCCACCAAAAGTGAAAAAATTTGACTGAATGTCACTGATATTTTGGATGCAAAAACGTTATACAGGAGATGTAGCGCAGATAATGTCGCTGTTACCATCGGCCAAACAATTGCAAGCTATTTAACGCAGGTTGCGCAAAAAATATATATTGCTGCCAGATTCAACAATACTCCTTAAAAGGACTTTTGTGTCTCTAACAATTGCACGCAATTTAGCGCAGGTTTGTGCTAAAAATATATATTGCTGCCAGACACAACAATAGTCCTTAAAAGTACTTTTGGGTCTCTAAGACCAACCCTGCCTAACAATTTTTTTTAATTCAATTCCCTACACTATCTGTCCCTTCTACAGCACAGCTCTCCCTGACTAAGAATAGCCAAACCACATGTCATCAGGTGCTTTATAGCATGCAATGACGCGTTCAGGCCAGCCAATCACTGTAATGCCAGTAACTAACATGGATACGACATTACAGTGAGTGGCAGTACTTACCTGCACGTTTATTGGCCGCGTAGCAGGCAAAAAACGTGCTGGGAGGAGACTCGAGCATCGCGCTCGAGCACACGCGGTATTCAGCCGAACACCGCAATGTGCCGAGCATCGCGATACTCGAGCCGAACTGGTGTTCGGCCGAGCATGCTCGATCAACACTAGTCTCCTCATGCTGCTGCCACATCACCACTATGTCAACGGGCAACTCTGAGGTCTCCTCATGCTGCTGCCACCTCACCACTAGGTCATTGGGCCACTGTGTGGACTTCTTATGCTGTTCCCACCGTCCCCACTTAATGACTGGCCCACTATTGTGCCTTCTTGGCCTGGTTGACATCATCATTTACTTGACCCTTCTTATGATCTGTCAGAAGGAATGAAAAATAAGACGCACAATGGATCCTGTCTATGTAGCCGCTGTAAGGCCTTTATGGTCCCATCAGAATTGGGTTATGAATTGGTAGCCAAAAGCAGGAGTGGATACAAAACACAGAAGACATGCAAATATTCTATTCACGTGTCAACTCTGCTTTGGATCCACTCCTGTTTTTTTTGGCTTTAGCAATACTGATGGATTACTGACAAAATGCTGACCGAGTCAAGGCGGATGCTCAACATACAGGATCTGTTTTTTGGGGGTTATTGTTCTGATGGATCAGAGGATGGCCAAAATAATCAGTGACGTCAACACAAAACTCTACTTCTGACACCCTCTCCACTCTGTCGGGGGGCTCTACTTGTATAAGCGTTTAATAGAACAGGTTCTGTAGACAGCTATGTGGAATCAGCTGACGATGGTGTAAAAGAAGTGCGCTTCTTCTTGATGCTAACATCGACCTGTAAGACTGAGTTCACACTTGAGTTATTTGGTCAGTTTTGGCACCGTAACTGCTATGGGGTTTAGCTCTGGTAGATAGGGTAACCGGGCGCAGTACAGAGGCAAAACACAAGTTCTTAACTCAAAACGTCAGTGTTTATTCACACTTGAAGAAATTGCACAAAACAGCACGTAACTTTGCAGTCTTGGTGTTAATTCACACACAATGGAAAGTTTATATAACACAAGTCACCTTCCTGGCAGTTCTGCCTCCAGCATGCGGCTCTCAGCCCTCCAGCACGGCAACAAAGCCTCAGATCCCCAAAACAGAGACATCTCTGCTGAGCCCAGCTGCCTATTTAAGGACAGCCAGGTGCTGCCAAAACCCGGACTGGCACTTAAACTCTGGATACCAGCCAAGCCGCACATGCTGGGAGAAAATACCTGCCTTGCCAGACACAACCCCTCACTGTGTCACACTGCCCAAATAAGTGAGGTGTGTAGTATTTATAAGAGCGACGCCTGTCATGTGCGTGTCATACTAACTCACAGTATTGTTTCACTACCACAGCAGACTCCCTAGGCGTGTAACTGCAAAGTACTGTACAGTGTTCTACACCACTATACAGGCTCTCTGCATCCAGGGAATAGCTGTTTTTAATGCGATTCTCTACAAATAAATTCGGATCTAATCAAATCTTTTTGGAAAATTCGGTGAACTGACTGAATCAAATTTTTGAGAAATTCTCTCATCTCTAATCATAAGAAATCCTATTGTCTGATCATGCCCCTATTCAACCCACAGATGACAGACACCATCATAAGAAGTCATATTGTCTGAGCATGCCCCATTTCATCAGCTATGAAATACTTGAGAGGAGAACTTATAACTTTAGGCAGACATATTAAATTGCAAAGGTCTTCATTAGAGATGAGTGAATAGAAGTTGACGAAGTGGAAATTGATCCGAATTTCAGGACAGATTTGATTTCTGGGAAAGAGGGATCACCGAAAATGCCTTGCATGCAGCCAATCAGCAGCCAGCCAGCCCTATAAATTGATGTCACAGCCCTATAAATTGCCTCAGCCATCTTGGATTCAGCCATTTTCCAGTGTACTTAGTGCAGGGAGAGACATCTGCAGGCGCTAGGGACAGTGGTAGGAAAGGATAGGGAGGAATCATTCCACAGTATTGAAGCAGAACAGGGTTCAGTAGAGAGGTTTACAGCCTGGGTAATAGGAACAATCCTATTACACCTTGATGCACTGACTGGGGATCCAAATTGCCATTATACAGCTCTGTAATTCCAGCAGACCGTTCTTGTTATTAGGGTACAAGTGCTGTTTGATACAGCCATTAACAGGGTTTATTGCAAGGAAATTTTTCTACGTCTTATTTGCCCTTGTGCGGTGCAGTTATATGTTCTAAATAATTTTTTGGCTTGTATTAGTGAGAAAATTACAGCCCTTTTTGGCGTGTATTAGTGGCAAGAAAATATATATTATTTGCCGTTCAGCGGTGCAGTTATATGTCCTAAAGCCTTTTGTGGCATGTATACAGGTAAGTGGAAATAAGTAAGGGCCTATTTGTCATTCAGCTGTGCAGTTATATGTTCTAAAGCAGGGATGCTCAACCTACGGCCCTCCAGCTGTTGTAAAAATACAACTCCCACAATGCCCTGATGTAGGACGATAGCTGTAGGCTTCCGTGTATGCTGGGAGTTGTACACTGCTCAAAAAAATAAAGGGAACACAAAAATAACACATCCTAGATCGGAATTAATTAAATATTCTTCTGAAATACTTTGTTCTTTACATAGTTGAATGTGCTGACAACAAAATCACACAAAAAAAAATATGGAAATCAGATTTTTTAACCCATGGAGGTCTGGATTTGGAGTCACCCTCAAAACTAAAGTGGAAAAACACACTACAGGCTGATCCAACTTTGATGTAATGTCCTTAAAACAAGTCAAAATGAGGCTCAGTAGTGTGTGTGGCCTCCACGTGCCTGTATGACCTCCCTACAACGCCTGTGCATGCTCCTGATGAGGTGGCGGACAGTCTCCTGAGGGATCTCCTCCCAGACCTGGACTAAAGCATCTGCCAACTCCTGGACAGTCTGGTGGATAGAGCGAGACGTGATGTCCCAGATGTGCTCAATTGGATTCAGGTCTGGGGTCTGGGGAACGGGCGGGCCAGTCCATAGCATCAATGCCTTCGTCTTGCAGGAACTGCTGACACACTCCAGCCACATGAGGTCTAGCATTGTCTTGCATTAGGAGGAACCCAGGGCCAACCGCACCAGCATATGGTCTCACAAGGGGTCTGAGGATCTCATCTCGGTACCTAATGGCAGTCAGGCTACCTCTGGCGAGCACATGGAGGGCTGTGCGGCCCTCCAAAGAAATGCCCCCCCTCACCATTACTGACCCAATGCCAAACCGGTCATGCTGGAAGATGTTTCAGGCAGCAGAACATTCTCCACGGCGTCTCCAGACTCTGCCACGTCTGCCATATGTGCTCAGTGTGAACCTGCTTTCATCTGTGAAGAGCACAGGGCGCCAGTGGCGAATTTGCCAATCTTGGTGTTTTCTGGCAAATGCCAAACATCCTGCACGGTGTTGGGCTGTAAGCACAACCCCCACCTGTGGACGTCGGGCCCTCATATCACCCTCATGGAGTCTGTTTCTGACCGTTTGAGCAGACACATGCACATTTGTGGCCTGCTGGAGGTCATTTTGCAGGGCTCTGGCAGTGCTCCTCCTGTTCCTCCTTGCACAAAGGCGGAGGTAGCGGTCCTGCTGCTGGGTTGTTGCCCTCCTACAGCCTCCTCCACGTCTTCTGATGTACTGGCCTGTCTCCTGGTAGCGCCTCCATGCTCTGGACACTACGCTGACAGACACAGCAAACCTTCTTGCCACAGCTCACATTGATGTGCCATCCTGGATAAGCTGCACTACCTGAGCCACTTGTGTGGGTTGTAGACTCCGTCTCATGCTACCACTAGAGTGAAAGCACCGGCAGCATTCAAAAGTGACCAAAACATCAGCCAGGAAGCATAGGAACTGAGAAGTGGTCAGGTCACCACCTGCAGAACCACTCCTTTATTAGGGGTGTCTTGCTAATTGCCTATAATTTCCACCTGTTGTCTATCCCATTTGCACAACAGCATGTGAAATTGATTGGCACTCAGTGTTGCTTCCTAACTGGACAGTTTGATTTCACAGAAGTGTGATTGACTTGGAGTTACATTGTGTTGTTTAAGTGTTCCCTTTATTTTTTTGAGCAGTGTAGTTTTGCAACAGCTGGAGGGCCACAGGTTGAGCATCCCTGTTCTAAAGCCCTTTTTGGCGTGTATTAGTGGCCAAATTTTTTATATTTTTTTGCCGTTCTGCGGTGCAGTTATATGTTCTAAAGCCTTTTGTGGCATGTATAAGTGGAAAAAAATAAGGGCCTAGTTACTGTTTAGCTGTGCAGTTATATGTTCTAAAGCCGTTTTTGGCGTGTATTAGTGCAAAAAAAAATATTATTATTTGCCGTTCTGCAGTTATATGTTCTAAAGCCTTTTGTGGCGTGTATAAGTGGAAAAATGTAAGGGCCTATTTGCCGTTCAGCGGTGCAATTATATGTTCTAAAGCCCTTTTTTGGCATGTATTAGTGGCAAAAAATATATATTATTTGTAGTGTTGAGCGAGCATGCTCGGCACATTGCAGTGCTTGGCCAAATACTGCGGGTGCTCGAGTACAATTTAATGCAATAAAAGTCAATGGGAGACCCGATCATCAAACCAGGCACCCCCTACTCTGAAGAAGAGAGGGTGTCTGGTTCACAAAAAAAGGTTAGAAATTGATGGAAAACCCATCAAAATGGTTTGGAAACAGCATTAAGAAGATGGCTGGATGCATCTTGGACTCCTATTATCTATGACATACAATAGACAACCACACAAAGACTATATGCCAAAAGCCAGGTATGTGGAAGCCACAATCTATCCATGAGACAAATAACAGTCAGCATACTGTAACGGGGCGCCGAAGGCACACTCGGTCTCCCATCAGCCGCAGACCTGCTGCTTAGCTTCGGGGCGAGGATCTGTGTTCGGCCTCGTTCCCAGGGCGGCTTTTGCTAGCTGGGAGGCTCCTAGGTCTGCCTTGAGCGCCGAGCTGATCACTCGGTGCTCGACTTGTCTGTCTGTCGGTCATGTGACGCTGGCCACGTCACATGACCCTCTCTCCCCACTATAAATACAGGCAACCTGCTGGCTACAGGTTGCCTGTGATTTTGGTCCCTTAGGCTGTGTATTATTGTTATTAAGCTTACCTTTGGATTTGACCCTTGATCTGCTTCCTGACACCTCTTCTGCCTGCCCGCTGAACCCTGACGCTACCTCTCGGATTTTGACCTCGGCTTGCTTTTGGATTTTGTCTTTGCCTCTTCTCTTGTACTGACGTAACCTCCCGGATTTTGACCTCGGCCCACTCTCGGATCTGTCTGTCTCCTCCCTCGTACTGACGTGACCTCCTGGACTGACCTCAACTAGTTGACTCACCTCGCCCTTCCGTTTTTGGTGGTACCTTGCTTGTTCCACCTCTCTGTCCGCTCGAGTGCTACCTCTCATTGACTATCCGCTGCCCTGCTGTCTCTATCTCTCTGCTTGCACTTACTCAGGTCAGGGACTGTCGCCCAGTTGCGCCCCGTCACATAGGGCGGGTGGTGCAAGTAGGCAGGGACAGGGGACCGGGTGGCAGTTCAGGGGGTGCACCTCCGCTCTATCTTTATACCCATGACGCTACCCCGTGACAGAATCACAGGCAATAATTTAGCATGGACCTCTACAGAGCCTCACCGAACATGGGGGTCTTGCTCAAATAGTACAGGAACTTGGGGAGAGACTACAGGTTCAGGAGACCGTCCGAACTCCCCCCATTCTTGCTCCCGCCACCATTCAGGTGGAACCACACATTAAATTACCCGATCGGTTTTCAGATGACCGCTGAAGTTTTTTAGCTTTCAAGAAAAGCTGTAAACTTTATTTTCAACTGCGTCCTCACTCCTCTGGTCCTGATCCACAGAGGGTTGGTATTATCATCTCCCTGCTTCAAGGGCACCCCCAGGAATGGGCCTTTTTTTTGCCTCCGGATTCCCCTTGTCTTAATTCTGTGGACCTCTTTTTCCAGGCGTTAGGGGTTCTTTATGTTGAACCAGACCGAGCCTCTGTGGCAGAATCCAATCTTATGGCCCTCACTCAGGGTAATCGGGTTGGAACGAACCAGCGCTCAAATGTCAATTTAGGGCAGGCTTGACTGAGAAGTTAAAAGACATGTTGGTTTATTATCCCTGTCCTGACTCTTTAGAGGAGAACATGACGCTAGCCATCAGACTAGATAGACGGATCAGAGAGAGACAGCGAGAGCATTTGTTTTCTCCTCATACCCTTCTTCAACCTGAGGTTTCCCCCATTGAACCCAAGATGGAGGCCCACTCGGACGAGCCCATGCAACTCGGGATGACGCGAAGAGAGCTACGCCGTCGTCGGGGCTCTTGTTTTTATTGTGGGGATCCCAACCACTGGATCCGTCAGTGTCCTAAAGCTCCGCCTACTGGAAAGTTATCCAAGTCTGAAGGATCCAAAGACAAGGCACTCCCGGAGGTGGTAAGAAGTAAATTATTGTTGCCGATTTCTATTGCCTTTGGAGTCTTAAAGGGGTCAGGAAATGCCTTTGTGGATTCAGGGTCAGCTTTTAGTTTTATTGATTGCAAATTTGTTGAACAAATGGGAATTCCTATACTAGAATTGTCCACCCCGATCCAGGTTATCGCCATCGATTCTACTCCCTGCTAGGGGGCCCGGTAAAACTCTGTACTCCGGAGGTTACCCTGTCTGTGGGGGTCTGCTACTCAGAGAAATTCTCTTTCTTTGTTTTAGAGAATCTTCCTGTTCAGGTAGTCCTTGGTATGCCCTGGCTTCAGCAACACAATCCGGTCATTAACTGGAGTTCGGGCGAGTTAGAGAGATGGGGGCCTAACTGTAGTTCTTGCTTAACCGTAGTTTAAGCTGGGGTTTCATCAGATATTATTCCTCATTTTATTTCTGATTATTCAGATGTTTTTTCCACCACTGAGACAGATACTTTCCCTCCCCATAGGTCTTATGACTGTGTTATCGACTTGGTACCCGAGTCCAAATTTCCTAAAGGACGGATTTATAATCTTTCCAATCCTGAGCGCAGGGCCATGAAAGACTATATCCAGGAGAGTCTCAAGAAGGGACATATTAGGCCCTCCACCTCTTCCCTGGGAGCAGGATTCTTTTTCGTTAAAAAGAAGAACGGTGGTCTCAGGCCCTGCATTGACTATAGAAATTTGAATAAAATCACTATTAGGAATCAGTATTCCATCCCGTTGATTCCTGATTTGTTTAACCAGATTTTGGGTGCTTCGTGGTTTTCTAAATTTGATTTGAGAGGAGCGTATAACCTAGTTCGTATTAAGGAGGGAGATGAGTGGAAAACTGCTTTTAATACTCCAGAGGGACACTTTGAGTATCTTGTTATGCCATTCGGTCTTTGCAATGCCCCAGCTGTGTTTCAGAATTTCATGAATGACATTTTTAGAGAACTCATCGGCAAAGTTATGATTGTTTATCTTGATGATATTCTTGTCTTTTCACCTGACTGGGATTCTCATGTGTCTCACATCAGATTGGTTCTTAAAATCTTCAGGGAGTTCAATGTGTGTTTGGAGTTCAGGAGATTCCTTATCTCGGCTATATTCTTACTCCTCATTCATTTAAAATGGATCCCAGTAAGGTTCAGGCTATCCAAGACTGGGTAAGACCATCCTCCTTAAAGGCACACCAACGCTTTTTAGGAATTGTCAATTTTTACCGTAAATTCATAAAGAATCTTTCTGTTATTGCCAAGCCCCTTACTGACTTAGGCTACTTTCACACTTGCGTTCGGAGCGGATCCGTCTGATGTTTCATCAGACGGATCCGCTCCGATAATGCAGACGTTCGCATCCGTTCAGAACGGATGCGTCTGCATTAAAACTTAGAAAATTTTCTAAGTGTGAAAGTAGCCTGAGCGGATCCGTTCAGACTTTACATTGAAAGTCAATGGGGAACGGATCCGCTTGAAGATTGAGCCATATAGTGTCATCTTCAAGCGGATCCGTCCCCATTGACTTACATTGTAAGTGTGGACGGATCCGCTCGCCTCCGCACGGCCAGGCGGACACCCGAACGCTGCAAGCAGCGTTCAGGTGTCCGCTCACTGAGCGGAGCGGAGGCTGAGCGCTGTCAGACGGATGCATTCTCAGTGGATCCGCCTCCACTGAGAATGCATTGGGGCCAGACGGATGCGTTCGGGGCCGCTCGTGAGCCCCTTCAAACGGTGCGCACGAGCGGACACCCGAACGCTAGTGTGAAAGTAGCCTTAAAAGGTTCTGATCTGGTTAACTGGTTGTTGGAGGCCTGTCGGGCCTTTGATACCCTTAAAAATTGTTTTCAGATGGCTCCAGCCTTGGTTCAGCCCGATACCGAGGAACCCTTTGTGGTGGAGGTTGATGCCTCAGAGGATGGTGTGGGGGCCATCCTTTCTCAGGGGTCTTCTAACCTCACTAATTTAAGGCCATGCGCCTTCTTCTCTCGTAAGTTTTCTCCTTCGGAGAGAAATTACGATATTGGAAACCGCAAATTACTGGCCATAAAATGGGCATTTGAGGAATGGAGGCATTTTTTAGAAGGGGCTAGAAACCATATTACTGTCCTCACTGATCATAAGAACTTAGTGTTTCTTGAGGCGGCCAAACGCCTTAATCCTAGACAAGCCAGATGGACCCTGTTTTTTACTCGTTTTAATTTTTCTGTTACTTTCAGACCAGGTAGTAAAAATATTAAGGCAGATGCCTTATCCCAGAGTTTTAATGCCATCCAACCTCCTGACACCCCCCCGGAACCCATCTTGCCGGCAAGCATCTTTGTGGCAGCAGTTTCTGCGGATCTTTCCTCTGAGATTCAACGGGCTCAGCAACTTGCTCCTCCACAAACACCGGCAGATAAATTATTTCTTCCTGAGTGCTTTCGTTTTCAATTATTGGGGGAATGTCATGACTCCGTGCTCTCTGGTAATCCAGGTATTGATGCCACTAAGGAATTGCTGCTGAGGTCTTTCTGGTGGCCCACTTTGTCTAAGGATGTACGGTCTTATGTTTTGGCTTGCGATGTTTGTGCCAGGTCTAAGACCCCGAGAACACTTCCCACTAGTAAACTACAACCACTACCCATTCCCTGCAAGCCATGGTCTCACATTTCCATGGATTTTATTTCTGATCTGCCCCCTTCTGAGGGGAAATCAGTGGTGTGGGTAGTGGTTGACCGTTTTAGCAAGATGGTGCACTTTGTTCCTTTAAGTAAGCTCCCTGAGGCGAAGACCTTAGCATCCTTGTTCATTGAACATGTGGTACGTCTGCATGGTGTCCCTGAGAATATCGTCTCTGATAGAGGCATTCAATTTGTTTCTGGTTTCTGGAGGGCTTTTTGTCGAAGATGCGACATCTCTTTATCCTTTTCGTCTGCTTTCCATCCACAGACCAATGGGCAGACGGAACGGTTAAATCAGGCAGTGGAGCTTTTTCTAAGGTGCTATGTATCACATAATCAACTCTTATGGGTGAGATACCTCCCGTTGGCAGAATTCGCTATTAACAATCGAGTTAATTCTTCCACTGGGGTGTCTCCTTTTTTTTGTAACAGTGGTTTGCATCCTCGCTTTTGTTCTAGTCCCTCTGTATCCTCACTCAACCCGCAGGCAGATTCTTTTACCTCTAGACTGTGCACAGTCTGGGCACAGGTTCAAACGAACCAGGAAAAGTCCCAGGAAACCCAGTGTAAACATGCCAATAAGAGACGTTCCAAGGGGGTAAATTTTGTACTCGGCGATAAGGTGTGGTTGTCGACTAAGAATCTTGCTTTGAAACAGTGTTCTAGGAAATTCACTCCGTGTTTCATTGGACCGTACAATATTATTGAGGTTGTTAACCCAGTGTCCTTTAGACGTAAGCTACCCGACTCCTTTCGTATACATGATGTGTTTCATAAGTCGTTGCTTAAAGGGATTTTGTCACCAGGTTTCACCCCTGTCAGCTAAAAATATGCTGATGTTCAGGGCGTCTTCACGATTCCTAATGTGGGCTTATAAATGTAATCTGTGGGCTTATTCAGCTAAAAAACAGCTATTACTAACCTGTCAGTCATACAAATAAGGTGCCCAAGGGGATGTTAATGGATGCAAGGTGCCGGCCGCACCCGCCGCCGTTCGTGCCCAGCGCCACCTTTCCAGACTTCTGCGCCGCCTCCTAATCCTCTGTGCCGCCTCTCGCTCTCCCTCCCTCCCCCCTCCTCTTGCTTTGTCCTTTACGGCCCACTGGGTGAATGTGGTTCCTGCACAGCCACACCAGCAACTTGGCCAGGTGATGCCGCTTCTGCCTCCACGTTCTCACGCTGTGGGTCCTGCTATACAGGGAGTGCAGAATTATTAGGCAAGTTGTATTTTTGAGGATTAATTTTATTATTGAACAACAACCATGTTCTCAATGAACCCAAAAAACTCATTAATATCAAAGCTGAATATTTTTGGAAGTAGTTTTTAGTTTGTTTTTAGTTTTAGCTATTTTAGGGGGATATCTGTGTGTGCAGGTGACTATTACTGTGCATAATTATTAGGCAGCTTAACAAAAAACTAATATATACCCATTTCAATTATTTATTTTTACCAGTGAAACCAATATAACATCTCAACATTCACAAATATACATTTCTGACATTCAAAAACAAAACAAAAACAAATGAGTGACCAATATAGCCACCTTTCTTTGCAAGGACACTCAAAAGCCTGCCATCCATGGATTCTGTCAGTGTTTTGATCTGTTCACCATCAACATTGCATGCAGCAGCAACCACAGCCTCCCAGACACTGTTCAGAGAGGTGTACTGTTTTCCCTCCTTGTAAATCTCACATTTGATGATGGACCACAGGTTCTCAATGGGGTTCAGATCAGGTGAACAAGGAGGCCATGTCATTAGATTTTTTTCTTTTATACCCTTTCTTGCCAGCCACGCTGTGGAGTACTTGGACGCGTGTGATGGAGCATTGTCCTGCATGAAAATCATGTTTTTCTTGAAGGATGCAGACTTCTTCCTGTACCACTGCTTGAAGAAGGTGTCTTCCAGAAACTGGCAGTAGGACTGGGAGTTGAGCTTGACTCCATCCTCAACCCGAAAAGGCCCCACAAGCTCATCTTTGATGATACCAGCCCAAACCAGTACTCCACCTCCACCTTGCTGGCGTCTGAGTCGGACTGGAGCTCTCTGCCCTTTACCAATCCAGCCACGGGCCCATCCATCTGGCCCATCAAGACTCACTCTCATTTCATCAGTCCATAAAACCTTAGAAAAATCAGTCTTGAGATATTTCTTGGCCCAGTCTTGACGTTTTAGCTTGTGTGTCTTGTTCAGTGGTGGTCGTCTTTCAGCCTTTCTTACCTTGGCCATGTCTCTGAGTATTGCACACCTTGTGCTTTTGGGCACTCCAGTGATGTTGCAGCTCTGAAATATGGCCAAACTGGTGGCAAGTGGCATCTTGGCAGCTGCACGCTTGACTTTTCTCAGTTCATGGGCAGTTATTTTGCGCCTTGGTTTTTCCACACGCTTCTTGCGACCCTGTTGACTATTTTGAATGAAACGCTTGATTGTTCGATGATCACGCTTCAGAAGTAGAGTTGAGCGAACACCTGGATGTTCGGGTTCGAGAAGTTCGGCCGAACTTCCCGGAAATGTTCGGGTTCGGGATCCGAACCCGATCCGAACTTCGTCCCGAACCCGAACCCCATTGAAGTCAATGGGGACCCGAACTTTTGGGCACTAAAAAGGCTGTAAAACAGCCCAGGAAAGAGCTAGAGGGCTGCAAAAGGCAGCAACATGTAGGTAAATCCCCTGCAAACAAATGTGGATAGGGAAATGAATTAAAATAAAAATTAAAAAAATAAAAATTAACCAATATCAATTGGACAGAGGTCCCATAGCAGAGAATCTGGCTTTATGTCAGCAGAGAATCAGTCTCTTCATGCCATAGCAAAGAATCTGGCTTCATGTCAGCAGAGAATCAGTCTCTTCATGCCATAGCAGAGAATCTGGCTTCATGTCAGCGCAGAATCAGTCTTCATGTCATAGCAGAGAATCAGGCTTCACGTCACCCACCACTGGAACAGGCCACTGTCAAACATTTAGGCCCAGGCACCCAGGCAGAGGAGAGAGGTCCCGTAACAGAGAATCTGGCCTTATGTCAGCGCAGAATCTGTCTTCATGTCATAGCAGAGAATCAGGCTTCACGTCACCCACCACTGGAACAGGCCACTGTCAAACATTTAGGCCCAGGCACCCAGGCAGAGGAGAGAGGTCCCGTAACAGAGAATCTGGCCTTATGTCAGCGCAGAATCTGTCTTCATGTCATAGCAGAGAATCAGGCTTCACGTCTCCCACCACTGGAACAGGCCACTGTCACACATTTAGGCCCCGGCACCCAGACAGAGGAGAGCGGTCCCGTAACAGAGAATCTGGCCTTATGTCAGCGCAGAATCTGTCTTCATGTCATAGCAGAGAATCAGGCTTCACGTCACCCACCACTGGAACAGGCCACTGTCACACATTTAGGCCCCGGCACCCAGACAGAGGAGAGCGGTCCCGTAACAGAGAATCTAGCATTATGTCAGCGCAGAATCTGTCTTCATGTCATAGCAGAGAATCAGGCTTCACGTCACCCACCACTGGAACAGGCCACTGTCAAACATTTAGGCCCATGCACCCAGGCAGAGGAGAGAGGTCCCGTAACAGAGAATCTGGCCTTATGTCAGCGCAGAATCTGTCTTCATGTCATAGCAGAGAATCAGGCTTCACGTCACCCACCACTGGAACAGGCCACTGTCACACATTTAGGCCCAGGCACCCAGGCAGAGGAGAGAGGTCCCGTAACAGAGAATCTGGCCTTATGTCAGCGCAGAATCTGTCTTCATGTTATAGCAGAGAATCAGGCTTCACGTCACCCACCACTGGAACAGGCCACTGTCACACATTTAGGCCCAGGCACCCAGGCAGAGGAGAGAGGTCCCGTAACAGAGAATCTGGCCTTATGTCAGCGCAGAATCTGTCTTCATGTCATAGCAGAGAATCAGGCTTCACGTCACCCACCACTGGAACAGGCCACTGTCAAACATTTAGGCCCAGGCACCCAGGCAGAGGAGAGAGGTCCCGTAACAGAGAATCTGGCCTTATGTCAGCGCAGAATCTGTCTTCATGTCATAGCAGAGAATCAGGCTTCACGTCACCCACCACTGGAACAGGCCACTGTCACACATTTAGGCCCAGGCACCCAGGCAGAGGAGAGAGGTCCCGTAACAGAGAATCTGGCCTTATGTCAGCGCAGAATCTGTCTTCATGTCATAGCAGAGAATCAGGCTTCACGTCACCCACCACTGGAACAGGCCACTGTCACACATTTAGGCCCCGGCACCCAGACAGAGGAGAGGTTCATTCAACTTTGGGTTGCCCCGCAATATAATGGTAAAATGAAATTAAAAATAGTATTGAATGAGGAAGTGCCCTGGAGTAGAATAATATATTGTTAAGGGGAGGTAGTTAATATCTAATCTGCACAAGGGATGGACAGGTCCTGTGGGATCCATGCCTGGTTCATTTTTATGAACGTCAGCTTGTCCACATTGGCTGTAGACAGGCGGCTGCGTTTGTCTGTAATGACGCCCCCTGCCGTGCTGAATACACGTTCAGACAAAACGCTGGCCGCCGGGCAGGCCAGCACCTCCAAGGCATAAAAGGCTAGCTCTGGCCACGTGGACAATTTGGAAACCCATCAGTCAGTACGTGGAGGGGTGTGCACAGGTACTGTTCCACCATGTTATTGAAATGTTGCCTCCTGCTAACACGTTCCGTATCAGGTGGTGGTGCAGTTAGCTGTGACGTGGTGACAAAACTTTTCCACATCTCTGCCATGCTAACCCTGCCCTCAGAGGAGCTGGCCGTGACACAGCTGCGTTGGCGACCTCTTGCTCCTCCTCTGCCTTCGCCTTGGGCTTCCACTGGTTCCCCTGTGACATTTGGGAATGCTCTCAGTAGCGCGTCTACCAACGTGCGCTTGTAGTCGCGCATCTTCCTATCACGCTCCAGTGTGGGAAGTAAGGTGGGCACATTGTCTTTGTACCGGGGATCCAGCAGGGTGGCAACCCAGTAGTCCGCACACGTTAAAATGTGGGCAACTCTGCTGTCGTTGCGCAGGCACTGCAGCATGTAGTCGCTCATGTGTGCCAGGCTGCCCAGAGGTAAGGACAAGCTGTCCTCTGTGGGAGGCGTATCGTCATCGTGCTGTGTTTCCCCCCAGCCACGCACCAGTGATGGGCCCGAGCTGCTTTGGGTGCCACCCCGCTGTGAACATGCTTCATCCTCATCCTCCTCCACCTCCTCCTCATCCTCGTCCTCCTCGTCCTCCAGTAGTGGGCCCTGTCTGGCCACATTTGTACCTGGCCTCTGGTGTTGCAAAAAACCTCCCTCTGAGTCACTTTGAAGAGACTGGCCTGAAAGTGCTAAAAATTACCCCTCTTCCTCCTCTTCCTCCTGGGCCACATCCTCTTCCATCATCGCCCTAAGTGTTTTCTCAAGGAGACATAGAAGTGGTATTGTAACGCTGATAACGGCGTCATCGCCACTGGCCATGTTGGTGGAGTACTCGAAACAGCGCAACAGGGCACACAGGTCTCGCATGGAGGCCCAGTCATTGGTGGTGAAGTGTGTCTGATCCGCAGTGCGACTGACCCGTGCGTGCTGCAGCTGAAACTCCACTATGGCCTGCTGCTGCTCGCACAGTCTGTCCAGCATATGCAAGGTGGAGTTCCACCTGGTGGGCACAACGCATATGTGGCGGTGAGCGGGAAGGCCGAAGTTACGCTGTAGCGCAGACAGGCGAGCGGCGGCAGGGTGTGAACGCCGGAAGCGCGAACAGACGGCCCGCACTTTATGCAGCAGCTCTGACATGTCGGGGTAGTTGCGAATGAACTTCTGCACCACCAAATTCAGCACATGCGCCAGGCAAGGGATGTGCGTCAAACCGGCTAGTCCCAGAGCTGCAACGAGATTTCGCCCATTATCGCACACCACCAGGCCGGGCTTGAGGCTCACCGGCAGCAACCACTCGTCGGTCTGTTGTTCTATACCCCGCCACAACTCCTGTGCGGTGTGGGGCCTGTCCCCCAAACATATGAGTTTCAGAATGGCCTGCTGACGTTTACCCCGTGCTGTGCTGAAGTTGGTGGTGAAGGTGTGTGGCTGACTGGATGAGCAGGTGGAAGAAGAGGAGGAGGAAGCTGAGTAGGAGGAGGAGGAGACAGGAGGCAAAGAATGTTGCCCTGCGATCCTTGGCGGCGGAAGGATGTGCGCCATACAGCTCTCCGCCTGGGGCCCAGCCGCCACTACATTTACCCAGTGTGCAGTTAGGGAGATATAGCGTCCCTGGCCGTGCTTACTGGTCCACGTATCTGTGGTTAGGTGGACCTTGCCACAGATGGCGTTGCGCAGTGCACACTTGATTTTATCGGACACTTGTTTGTGCAGGGAAGGCACGGCTCTCTTGGAGAAGTAGTGCCGGCTGGGAACAACATACTGTGGGACAGCAAGCGACATGAGCTGTTTGAAGCTGTGTGTGTCCAACAGCCTAAATGACAGCATTTCATAGGCCAGTAGTTTAGAAATGCTGGCATTCAGGGCCAGGGATCGAGGGTGGCTAGGTGGGAATTTACACTTTCTCTCAAATGTTTGTGAGATGGAGAGCTGAACGCTGCCGTGTGACATGGTTGAGATGCTTGGTGACGCAGGTGGTGGTGTTGGTGGTACATCCCATGTTTGCTGGGCGGCAGGTGCCAACGTTCCTCCAGAGGCAGAGGAAGAGGCCGAGGCGGCGGCAGCAGCAGCAGAAGAGGCCGAGGCGGTGGCAGCAGCAGAAGAGGCCGAGGCGGCAGCAGCAGAAGAGCCTGAGTGACTTCCTTGTTTTTAAGGTGTTTACTCCACTGCAGTTCATGCTTTGCATGCAGGTGCCTGGTCATGCAGGTTGTGCTAAGGTTCAGAACGTTAATGCCTCGCTTCAGGCTCTGATGGCACAGCGTGCAAACCACTCGGGTCTTGTCGTCAGCACATTGTTTGAAGAAGTGCCATGCCAGGGAACTCCTTTAAGCTGCCTTTGGGGTGCTCGGTCCCAGATGGCGGCGGTCAGTAGCAGGCGGAGTCTCTTGGCGGCGGGTGTTCTGATTTTGCCCACTGTGACTGTATGTTTTTTAGCAGCCTTTAAACCCTGCAGCACATGCTAGGCTGAGTAGATGATGTACAGTTAGAGAGCCATGTGTTCTTCCTAAAATGGCTGCAAGACATGCTGTATTCCAGGTCACCCTGCTGCAATATCTTTGTAAATGATTTTCTCTTGTTCATTTTTCTGTATGCTTTGTTATATCCTGTAACATGAATGTGGGAATGTAATATAATGACTGCCTGTTATGATATAGGTGGGCTGGTGACCTGGCTGTATACCACATAGTGGCAGTGTTTCCCTGTTGTATTACAGGTATTTTGCTGTTATATTCATATACTTGTTCAATGTAAAATCCACTATACGATCACTGTTTTATAATATATTTAGAGTGCAGACATTTACTGTGAAGGAGGTGGGCTGGTGACCTGGCTGTATACCACATAGTGGCAGTGTTTCCCTGTTGTATTACAGGCTCCAGCCAAGTGCACTCCACCTCAATAAAGCTTTAAACCACAGAAGACCTGAGTGTCGTCCCTTAGAGCCCACTTAGAGTTTATGCCTGAAGGAGCTGGTGACCGAGTGAGTGTGAAAGCTGGAGGTGTCGCAGATGGTGCAAGGAAAAGAGGGTTACATTTGGTGCCGTGACTCGGATGTCATCATTCTGCTCAAAGTGACCAGTGAAGATACCTAAAGTCACCAGTGTGCGAGTTCTGAGGTGATTGTGCCACGGCGGAGCTGCTAGGCGGCAGATTGACCTTATTAGCGGTTTATATCCTCTCAGGAATAGAAGATGAGTGGACGAGCCAGAGCCCGTGGAAGAGCACGTTCCAGGGGGCAGCCCAGCCAAGGACAGCCTGGACAGGAGCAAGAGGCTCAAGAACCTAGACGCATTGAAAGACCCCAGCAGCCACCAGCCGAGCCTTTGCTTGTGGGAAGAGGGCGCCAGAGAGGCCCGCCAGTAGTGGAGAGACCTCCGACTGATGTTCTGCAGCTTTCAGCTGGATTTCAGGACATATCCCTCGGAGAACGGGGTGGCCGCAGGCGTGACTTCCATGACCTTGGAGTGAACACCCGGCAGACCATTGAATAGAGATGTGAAGCCTGTTTTTTTTTGCGCTGTGTGACAGGTATAGGTTTAATCACAGAATCAGACTTCTATCTGCACGGTAGCGTGTGTCTTAGGTTTTTCTGAATGACACTATCAGTACCTTCAATGTAAGATATTCTTTTTGGGATAGATTTCAAGTAGGCCTCAAATACCAGAAACTAGTTATTTTGAGAATGGCAAATTTGGGAATGGTTTTTCAACCCAGAACAAAAAGTGTGCTTTTACGGTCACTACAAATAACTTGACCAGCTAAAACAGTACAGATTTGGTTAAATAGAGATGTGAGGCCTGTTTTTTATTGCGCTGTGTGACAGGTATAGGTTTAATCACAGAATCAGACTTCTATCTGCACGGTAGCGTGTGTCTTAGGTTTTTCTGAATGACACTATCAGTACCTTCAATGTAAGATATTCTTTTTGGGATAGATTTCAAGTAGGCCTCAAATACCAGAAACTAGTTATTTTGAGAATGGCGAATTTGGGAATAGTTTTTCAACCCAGAACAAAAAGTGTGCTTTTACGGTCACTACAAATAACTTGACCAGCTAAAACAGTGCAGATTTGGTTGAATAGAGATGTGAGACCTGTTTTTTTTTTGCGCTGTGTGACAGGTATAGGTTTAATCACAGAATCAGACTTCTATCTGCACGCTAGCGTGTGTCTTAGGTTTTTCTGAATGACACTATCAGTACCTTCAATGTAAGATATCCTTTTTGGGATAGATTTCAAGTAGGCCTCAAATACCAGAAACTAGTTATTTTGAGAATGGCGAATTTGGGAATAGTTTTTCAACCCAGAACAAAAAGTGTGCTTTTACGGTCACTACAAATAACTTGACCAGCTAAAACAGTGCAGATTTGGTTGAATAGAGATGTGAGACCTGTTTTTTTTTGCGCTGTGTGACTGGTATAGGTTTAATCACAGAATCAGACTTCTATCTGCACGCTAGCGTGTGTCTTAGGTTTTTCTGAATGACACTATCAGCACCTTCAATGTAAGATATCCTTTTTGGGATAGATTTCAAGTAGGCCTCAAATACCAGAAACTAGTTATTTTGAGAATGGCAAATTTGGGAATAGTTTTTCAACCCAGAAAAAAAAGTGTGCTTTTACGGTCACTACAAATAACTTGACCAGCTAAAACAGTACAGATTTGGTTGAATAGAAATGTCAGGTCTATTTTTTAGGCGCTGGGTGACAGGCTCAACTTGCCCCTGATGTAATATATGGCCAAAAAATAACCACACTGTTGATGGTTAAATGCACTTGGGTGACACAGGCTCAGCCTACACCAGATGTAGTATATGGCCAAAAAATAATCAGACTGTTGATGGTTAAATGCACTTCGGTGACACAGGCTCAGCCTGCAGCTGATGTAGGATATAGCACAAAATAACCACACTATCGATGGTTAAATACACTTGGTGATAGCTTGTGCTGGCGCACCACAAGTCACAAAATGGCCGCCGATCACCCCAGAAAAAAAGTGATCTAAAAACGCTCTAGGCAGCCTCAAAAAAGTGAGCAAGTCAATAATAGCACTTCAATGATCCACAGCTGCAGATCGATCACAGAATGAAGTCTTTTGGAGGAGTTAATCACTGCCTAATCTCGCCCTAACATCGCAGCTGCAACCTCTCCCTATACTGATCATAGCAGAGTGACGTGCGGCGCTACGTGACTCCAGCTTAAATAGAGGCTGAGTTACATGCTGCACTGGCCAATCACAGCCATGCCAATAGTAGGCATGGCTGTGATGGCCTCTTGGGCCAAGTAGTATGACGCTTGTTGATTGGCTGCTTTGCAGCCTTTCAAAAAGCGCCAAGAAAGCGCCGAACACCGAACACGAACACAGACTTTTACGAAAATGTTCGGGTTCGGGTCCGTGTCACGGACACCCCAAAATTCGGTACGAACCCGAACTATACAGTTCGGGTTCGCTCATCCCTATTCAGAAGCTTTGCAATTTTAAGAGTGCTGCATCCCTCTGCAAGATATCTCACTATTTTTGACTTGTCTGAGCCTGTCAAGTCCTTCTTTTGACCCATTTTGCCAAAGGAAAGGAAGTTGCCTAATAATTATGCACACCTGATATAGGGTGTTGATGTCATTAGACCACACCCCTTCTCATTACAGAGATGCACATCACCTAATATGCTTAATTGGTAGTAGGCTTTCGAGCCTATACAGCTTGGAGTAAGACAACATGCATAAAGAGGATATGTGGTCAAAATACTCATTTGCTTAATAATTCTGCACTCCCTGTAATGTCCGCCTCTGCCTCCTCATCCTCCACCGTGTCCTTAGCCTTCACTCCAGGGAAAATTCAGTGCCCCTCCAGCATACCATATGTGCAGGGCACAGCGGTGTCACGCTGTTCTGCACCTCATTTGCCTGGTCGAACGGAGTCACACAGGGGAGGACAAAAGTGACCGGTTTCTTCTGGCTACCTGCCTCAGCTGCTATTCTGATGCGTCATCCGCTGATGCCATACATCTGATGCCAAGTGCTCCTTATTACACCCACCATCATCAGCGGGTACTGTTATTGCCACCCACCTCCCCACTCTGTCACCGGGTCACTCTGTGGTCTCCTAATGCTGCTGCCACCTCCACACTATGTCACCTTGCCACTCTGTGGTCTCCTGCTGCTGCCACCTCAATACTATGTCACCTTGCCACTCTGTGGTCTCCTGATTCTGCTGCCACTTCCACACTATGTCACCTTGCCACCCTGTGGTCTCCTGATGCTGCTGCCACTTCCACACTATGTTACCTTTCCACTCTGTGGTCTCCTAATGCTGCTGCTGCCACCTCCACACTGTCATTGTGCCACTCTGTGGTCTCCTCATGCTGCTGCTGCCGCCGCCTCCACACTGTCATTGTGCCACCCTGTGGCCTCCTCCTGATGCTGCTGCTGCCACTTCCACACTCTGTCATTGTGCCACTCTGTGGTCTCCTCCTGTTGCTGCTTCCACCTCCTCACTGTTATTGTGCCACCCTGTGGCCTCCACCTGATGATGCTGCAGCTGCCACCTCCACACTGTCATTGTGCCACTCTGTGGCCTCTTCCTGGTGCTGCTGCCACCTCCAAACTCTGTCATTGGGCCACTTTGTGGTCTCCTCATGCTGCTTCCACCTCACCACCATGTCATCGGGCCACTCTGTGGACTTCTCATGCTGTTCCCACCCTCCCCACTTCATGACTGGGCCACTATTTCGCATTATGGCCCGGCTGACATCATTTATTTGACCCTTTTTCTGATCTGTCAGAAGGAAGGAAAAATGAGACGCACAACGGATCCTATCTATGTAACAGCTGTAAGGACTGCATGACATGGTCCCTATTTTGAATTAAAATTGGCTTATGATTTGGTAGCCAAAAGCAGGAGTGGGTACAAAACACAGAAGACATGCAAATATTCCATTCACGTGTCATCTCTGTTTTGGATCCACTCTACTGATGGATTACTGACCAAATGCTGACCGAGTGAAGGCAGATGTTCCACAGACAGGATCTGTTTTTTGGGGGTTATTGTTCTGACGGATCAGAGGAAGGGCAAAATAATCAGTGATGTCAACACAAACTTACTGCTGACACCAACTCCACTCTGTCAGACTCCACTTTCACTACCACAGCAGACTCCCTATGCGTGGTAGTGCAAGGCACAGTGTTCTACACCACTATAAAGGTTCACTGCAGCCAGGAAATAGCCATCTTTTAATGTGATTCGCCACGAATAATCTCTAGTCTTCATATTTGAATAGCTTATTTTCCCAGATAATAGTGTTTGAATATTTGCACATAAAAAAATCTAAAGTGCTTACAAAGCAAACTCAGTGAGCTGAGAAGTAAGGTCAGAGACATTTTAAATATCCTATATCCTAATAAAATCATATCTGCCATTTTTTAAAAGCAGACTGAAAAACAGACAAGACGAAAACAGATGAGACAGAGATTAAAGCAACCCTGGCACACATCTAAAACACACTTTCTCCAACATCATGCTCCAGGAGTAGGGATGAGCGAACCCGAACTGTATAGTTCGGGTTCGTACCGAATTTTGGGGTGTCCGTGACACGGACCCAAACCCGAACATTTTCGTAAAAGTCCGGGTTCGGGTTCGGTGTTCGGCGCTTTCTTGGCGCTTTTTGAAAGGCTGTAAAGCAGCCAATCAACAAGCGTCATACTACTTGCCCCAAGAGGCCATCACAGCCTTGCCTACTATTGGCATGGCTGTGATTGGCCAGTGCACCATGTGACCCAGCCTCTATTTAAGCTGGAGTCACGTAGCGCCGCACGTCACTCTGCTATGATCAGTATAGGGAGAGGTTGCAGCTGCGACGTTAGGGCAAGATTAGGCAGATTAACTCCTCCAAAAGACTTCATTCTGTGATCGATCTGCAGCTGTGGATCATTGAAGTGCTATTATTGACTTGCTCACTTTTTTGAGGCTGCCCAGAGCGTTTTTAGATCACTTTTTTTCTGGGGTGATCGGCGGCCATTTTGTGACTTGTGGTGCGCCAGCACGAGCTATCACCAAGTGTATTTAACCATCGATAGTGTGGTTATTTTGTGCTATATCCTACATCAGCTGCAGGCTGAGCCTGTGTCACCGAAGTGCATTTAACCATCAACAGTCTGGTTATTTTTTGGCCATATACTACATCAGCTGCAGGCTGAGCCTGTTTCACCCAAGTGCATTTAACCATCAACAGTCTGATTATTTTTTGGCCATATACTACATCAGCTGCAGGCTGAGCCTGTGTCACCGAAGTGCATTTAACCATCAACAGTCTGGTTATTTTTTGGCCATATATTACATCAGGGGCAAGTTGAGCCTGTCACCCAGCGCCCAAAAAATAGACCTGACATTTCTATTCAACCAAATCTGCACAGTTTTAGCTGGTCAAGTTATTTGTAGT
>NC_053390.1:381288462-381355131 GCF_905171765.1 Bufo bufo
GATGTCCAGAGAAAATTCTTACAGATCAAGGATCTGCCTTTGAGTCGCAACTCTTCAAAGAACTGTGTTCACTTCACAATTGCTAGAAAATCAGAACGACAGCCTACCATCTCCAAGGTAATGGACTTTGTGAAAAAATGAACCAGACCCTAATAGAAATGCTTAGAGCTGTGCCACCTGCTACCAGGAATGATTGGCCTACTCTTCTACCTCAGCTGATGTATACCTATAATAATACCATTCACTCTTCCACGGGGTATACACCTTAGTATCTCATGTTTGGCCGACAAGGTAAACTACCTGCTGACCATACTTTGGACGTACAAGTGCCTGATGCCATCAATCCATTGCCGAAAAAACTGATTGGGTGAGCGAGCACCAAAGACGTCTAGCTGATGCACAAGAAATTGTTCACCACCACATGGAACATGCTCATAAAAGGCAGCAAAAAGATTATGACCAATCTGCCAAAGCAGAGCCTCTTGAAATTGTGATTATGTGTGGCCAAAGAACAATCATCGCACCAGCAAGTTGGAAAGTAAGTGGGAAAGAGTTCCCTACATCATTTCAGCTATCCCTAATCCAGCAACTGACAGCTATGAGATCACCAGAGAAAACAAATCACCTCAAATAGTACATCGCAATTGCTTGAAACTGTGTAACAAGGTGAAAGATACTCCAAGAGGAATCCTTCCAGATGAGACTGTTCCAGAGGAACATTAGCCTCCAATTCAAGTAACTGAACTACCAGTTAAGTCTGTAGAGCCTATTCAGACTGTTGAAAAAATAATGACGGAAACAGATCCTCTAAAATGGTTCCTTACACCATGGTTAAACATTGCTGTGCCTGCACCAGTCAGTACAGTGTCACGTCAGCCAGAGGAACCACCTCAAGAAGAAATTTCAGTAAGAAATTTCTGATGTACCAAGTCCCCTTGCGCCAAGGTCAGAAGAAGGACCGCCACTTTGCAGATCCAGTCGGATTACAAAGAGACAACCACCTGCCCGTTATAGGGAGTATTTACTTCAGAATTAGTGGAGAATGCTTCCCGCTGTCTCAGTTTAATGAGGATTACAATTTCACTTCTTGGTGAGACTACAGAGCCTGAGTAAGAGACTTCTTGACTCTGATTATTTGCCTTACTCCAAGGATTTTCTACAGTCTTCTTTGTTTTGTTGTCACAACGTTCAAGCCTGTGCCCGGAGATGGACTCAAACGTACCTGAGCCTCTGTGTTGTTCATCAGCTTTACTTCCCCTATGCTCAGGGAACGGACTCATGCCCTGTGAGCCTCCTGATTTTCATCCATGTTTATTATATCCTGGTGTATAATTGTTTCGCTGTGCCAGGACAGCGCCCCTGTTCATCAGTCTCCAGAGGAAAGAAACGACACCCGTTTCACTGTTTATTACCATTTTTTATGATTTCGCCTGATATTTACCAATTGTGCCTAACGATTGCTTTTCAGTCTCAAGAAAAAGTATTGTTATGGGTTATGGTACTGTTCTTCATACCTGCAAAGATTGTTCTCTTTTTGTATTTGTCAGGAGACCTTCATCTTCGTGTCGAGGCTCGACACTGGGTTAAACAAGGGTGTACTGCAGTGTCCCACTACCCTTGTGGGTAACTGCAAAGTTGTTGTATTATGCTTTTGCATTTCTTATATGCCTGTCTTGTGCTGCAATGCATCTTTATGCATAATCCCTGCTTACTAGGTGTATTTAGATTGCATTACACTGAGCCTACCACTAGGGGGAGATAATACCTCCCATATACTGTATATATTCCAGCTCAGGCCCCTAGTCTAGCAGTAGTGTGCAGTCGGGGTGTGTCAGTCTCTATTAGAGACCAGTTTAGTCCTGTCTGCAGTTCCCTTGAGCTCTCAGCAGTCTTCAGCCCAGAGCTGAAGTGGGCCACATACTCAGCAGTATTTTACTCAGAAAATACTAAAGAAGGATACCCCTTCAAACCTAACGGCCTTAGTGCCTTAGGACCTTTGGATTCAAAAGTGAAGGGTTCACCAGCCTCGGCAACTTCACTAACCTGCACTGGGATAACCAGGACAGCCTAGGAGTCCTCCACCAGTAAGGCTACAAACTTATATCATTTAATAGCTAGAGAGACACTACACCTGTCAGCAGTGGACCTGTAGCAGCGTTACCTCTGCCCTTCTTAAAAAACTGTTATACTTTGGATGTACTGTTACCAGGATTTATCCTTCAGTAAAGTTCCCACCCTGGATTTCATCCTTTCTTCGTCTCAGTCTCAAGTTCCTCAATTAACACTACAGTAAATGGTTGTACACCACTGATCTTGTGATGCCTGACGCGGCTGGAACTCCACCTCGTATATGCTTGATAGGCTGCTCCAATAGAAAACGTGCCATTAACGACTACCTGTACCGAACTCTGCGGCAGGAGCTATTTTTTTTTCACAGTGCCAGTGGCTGCTCATGCGCGACGCATGCAGACTTCTTCGGCCATTTGATGAGATCACCAAACTGGTCAGTCGCAGCCAGGGTGCCATCAGTGACATCAGTACCTTACACCTTCTTTCTGGAGTATGTATTGTGTCATGTCATTGATCAAGCCATCGAGGGAGCAGGAGCAGAAAAATGAGGAAGTAGCAATGCTGAATGAATTCCCAGGGGGGGCTACTCCATCTGAGACAAGTCACTAGGAGTCTGAAGAGGAGTCAGAGGAGGATGGAGCCTGGGGGGAGGAGGAGGAGCAAGAAGAGCAGGCTTTAAACTTTTCTTGGATCCCTGGAGTTGTCTGTGGCTGGGGGGTGGAGACAGAGGATGACATTCTCCTGGGCGATGAGCAAGAGCCAGGGCTCTCCACCGCTTCCAATTTAGTGCAAATGGGGACTCCATGCTCCAGTGTTTGAAGAGGGGACCCCCGTATAAAAAAAGCATAAAGGGCAAGGACCAGTACTGGGTGGCAACGTACTTAGACCCCCGATACAAACCCAAAATGGCGGACATGTTAACCAGCATCACAGAGGGCTGTCAGAATGCAGCATTTCCAGGCCTTGCTGCAATCTGCTGTTGCGGGCGCTGGCAGAGGAATTTCCACCCCACAGAGAAACAGTGGCGGGTACCCAATCCTACCGAGGACTGCAAGAAGAGGGAGGTTTGAAGATGTGTTGGTCACTTCGGATATGAGATCATTCGGATATGAGTTGTTTTTTTCTTGTTATTTACAACATTCATCTGACAGGTTAGATATGTGGTATTTTTATAGAGCAGGTTGTCATTAGGCGATACCTAATATGTATACAATTTTTTTTATTTATGTAAGTTTTACACAATGAATTTCCTTTTTGAAACAAAAAAAATCATGTTTTAGTGTCTCCATAGTCTGAGAGCCATAGTTTTTACAGTTTTTGGGCGATTATCTTAGGTAGAGTCTCATTTTTTGTGGGATGAGATGACAGTTCTGATTGGCACTATTTTGGGTTGCATATGACTTTTGATCGCTTGCTATTACACTTTTTGTGACGTAAGATGACCAAAAATGGCTTTTTTTACACCATTTTTATTTTTTTACGGTGTTCACTGAGGGGTTAGGTCATGTGATATTTTTATAAAGCCGGTCGATATGGACGCGGGAGGTGATACTAATATGTATACTTTTTTTTTTATTAATGTAAGTTTTACACAATGATTTAATTTTTGATTTCAGTGGGATCCTGTTCCGATAACCCCGCCGCGCCGCAATCGTGCTTTTTAAACCCATGACGTTACCGGTACGTCATGTGTCCTTAAGGACTCGGGGAAACAAGTCAATCCCTACACCTATCTCTCCCTTCTGCTCTCCAGCTCTCCCTGACTAATAGTGAGCCGAACACATGTCATCGGGTGCTATATAGCACCCGATGGCGCGTTCCGTCCAGCCAATCACTGTAATACTTACTAAAACACTAAACCATGGACAAAGTATGGTTGCTCTACATGTTATCTTCAGTAAGACACTATTCTGTTGGACAAACAAGAACAGGAAACAATTTAACTGGGCAATGGATTATGTAGATACTACACCATTTGATATTCCTTGGTGTTTACCACAACCAGAATTGAACACTAGACATAATTTCAGGTGGGCTTCACTAGGGATGGTCTTGGAAGTGCAACGCCCCAGAGGTGGCATTACCACTTCTGCACCCTGCCTACTATTTTTAATTGGGCTAGTGCCATGTGCATTTATGTACTTATTTTCAGGTCCTGTATAATGTGATATCTCTTTCTGTGTAACTGTTTATGTTCATACGTAATATGCCTGTTTCACCGGCAGGTGGCAGCATCAATGGCAGAGCCTACAGGTACATAGATGGAGCTTTCCTTTCCATTATAAACCCCCTCTGTGTTGTGGTGGGCGTGTCCCACTTGCTGCAGGGAGGGTGGAGTCAGTCCCCTAGTCATTTTAGCTTACCCTCTTCTAGGTGAAGGTCTTGCTTACCCCCCTGCCTGGGGAAGGAAAGCAGGAGCAGCTCCTTGCTGGACGTGTCTTGTCTAGGCCGCTAGAGCCAACCTTCAGCTCTACTGCATGTGGAGGCAGAAGCTTGGAGCCTCTGAAGCCAGGAGTAAAGTTCGCTGGACCAAGTTTAGAGACAGACTACATAAAGAAGTTGCAGCCTACTGCTTGAGCTATGTTATACAGATAATCTGAGGACATTTTTATGTGTCTTAAAGGGAAATTCTCTGAACTGTTCCCTGCCGGAGCCTAGTAAAATGTGATTTTAGGCCACGGGAGTACGGGCCTTGAAAATTTGACATTCACCTGTAATAAAAGAAATTCTGATTATGTGGCTCGAGGTACATTATGAGGTCAATGGATAAAAATTTTACTGTAGGCCACTGGACTACAGGCCCCAAACATTAGGCATTCAACGGACAGAAAAGATCAAGTGATTATGTGGCCGGAGGTATATTACCACGGTCAATGGATATCAATTTTAACTGCAGGCCAGTACCAATACAGGTGAAAATAATATGTTTAAAAGAACTAAAAATATGAAATTGGATAAAACCATGGCTAGTGAAATACCCCCCTCTTGACAAAACCCTAATGCTAAGAATAAATTCGATAAACACATAGTCGTCACTAGTGTTGAAATCCTCAGAAGCCACAACTATTATTTATTCAGCGCACAGAAAAGAACAAGTAAGTATGTGGCTGGACGTAGATTACACGGTCATTAGATATCAATTTTACAGCAGGCCAGTGGACTACAGGCCCCAAAAATGATGCATTCAGCAGAAAGTAAAGAACAATTAGTCAGTGTACAGAAAATAACAAGTAAGTATGTGGCTGGAGTTAGATTACACAATCATGGATATCAATATTTTTTTTTTTTTTTTTTTTTTTATTTTTTTTTTTATATTTTATTGAAAATTTTCAAGTATAACCGAAGGTAACAAGAAATACCAAGGTATATGTTCGCAGGCTACATCATAGTATAGTTAAATACAGAGTGACATTATAGTAAATAATTCAGTATAACACAGCATATGGGTTAGTGTACATGACCTACTTTTGAGGCTTAAGACAATCCAGCCCCAGATAAAAGGCAGTCTATAAGGAGTGCGGTGTCAAATCTTCAGAAAGGTGATGTCTTATGGTCAGAACATGAAGTGTATTGAGAGGAAGCTGAAGAGAGCTGCTTATGCACACCAACTGATCTAACCGTCAGTAGTGCTCTGTGGTTTAGGGGCTCTATAGTTGGACCATTTGTTCCATTTTTTGAGGAAAACTATGTGTGTGCGAGATTCCCAAGAAGAAAGTTCCTCAAATCTGTGGATCTGGTCGATCTTTTGGATCCACTGATCTATAGGTGGAGGTGTCGGCTGAAGCCAGTATTTAGGAAGTTGGAGACGGGCTGCCAGTATCATTTGTGAGAATACAAATGGCTGTTGAGGGCTTCCTTTCCCTGGGAGAAGGAAAGAAGTGCAGTTTGAGGAGAAGGCTGAATCGAGGAGCCACATACTTTATTGGCAGTTGAGAATACCTCGCACCACCATTTATATATAGGCGGGCATGTCCACCAGATGTGTAGGAAAGTTCCCCTCTCCTTTTGACACAGCCAGCAGGTATCCGACATGGACCCTATGTATTTTGCTGTCTTGTCCGGAGTATTGTACCATCTGGTAAGGATTTTGTAACTGTTTTCCTGGACTCTAACACATCGGGAAACTTTATGTGGGGATTCTAGAAGTTTAGGTAGGGATGCATAAGGGATTGTGATGTTTAAATCTAATTCCCATTGTCTAATAAAGGATGGTTTGGCTATCACGGGGGGTAGGCGCAGCTTACTGTATATCAGTGAGATGAGCTTTCTGGGTATTGTTTGTGAGGAGATCAGAGCCTCCAGCCAGACCAGGGGGCGGAAAAGGTCACCCACTGTGATGTGTTGCTTAAGGTAGGCTCTGAGATAAGCCACAGAGAGAAAATCTCTGGGATGAGGGTTTAGCAGAGCATTAGTGTCCTTCAGGTCCATCCATATTCCAGCAGGTTGAGCTAGGGATATTATTGGGATTGAGGAAGAGATCAACCCTAAAGAAGTTGAGCCTCTTAAGGGAGGGGGAGCTGTATTAATGATATCTGCTATGGACAGTAAGGGCGAAGGGAAAGGGATCGAGCAATGCGTGGATGACAACCATTTCCATGCCTCCAGAGTGGCTCTGAGAATTGGATAATGAGACATGCGGCCAGGAAAGACCGTCTTATGTCCCAAGATAAGTGCTCTAGGTGTACTATTCAAAATGCCCAGTTCCATCTGAACCACAGCCGAAGCAGGGGAAGGACCCAACCAAGCTATTGCGCGTGAAAGAAGAATAGCTTTCCCGTACAGCTCAGGATTTGGAAGGCCTATTCCCCCTGCATGTCTAGGTTTGGTAAGTAGGGTGAATGAGAGTCTCGCTTTCTTTCCACTCCAGATGAATGCCCTGAATTTTTTCATAATTTCTTCATAATAATGTTTAGGGACAGGGATAGGGAGGGCTTGCTGTAAGTAGGTAAGCCTGGGGAGTATTAAGGAGGAGAGAAGGTTTTTGCGACCAAACCAAGAAAGCGTAGGATTGGTACGGGCCAGATTATCGATTGATTCAATGAGTGACTTTTTCAAGGGAGTATAGTTTGGAGAAAAAAGGTCATTGATATCTGGACTAATCTTGACCCCCAAAAACGTGATATTAGGAGAAGACCAGTTGAATGGGAAGTCGGACATTAATTGGCTTTTAATTGTCTGTGGGATCCCATAGCAAAGGGCTAATGTTTTACTGGTATTGATTTTGAAATCTGATATGGCGCTATATGTGTTAAGGTGAAATTGGATTCGAGGAAGGGATAACTTCGGGTTGGTCGTCATCATAAGTATATCGTCTGCAAAAGCAGCGACTTTTTGTTCCTTACCCCCAACACATAGTCCCACAACCTCCCCATCTAATCTTATAGTTGCTAGAAGCGGTTCAAGAGCCAAAATAAATAGAAGGGGTGAAAGCGGGCAACCCTGACGGGTCCCGTTCCCAATAGCAAAAGGGGAGGACATACTTCCGTTAACCAGGACTGAGGCAGTTGCCCGTTCGTACATAGAGAATGTTGCATTGATAAAAGGATCTGGCAAACCAAAGCTCGGCAAAACCTGCTTTAGATATGACCAGCTCACCCTATCGAATGCTTTCTCAGCATCCGTGCTGAGTAAAAGCAGAGGAGAGGAAACCTGTTTAGCATGACAGAGAGTATTAATCACTCTGGCGGTATTGTCTTTGCCTTCCCTGTTACGAACAAAGCCCACCTGGTCCCCGTGAACAAGTTGCGGAAGCAGTAGGGCTAATCTATTGGCTAGCATTTTGGCCAAAAGCTTAAGATCCACGTTTAGGAGGGAGATGGGCCTATAGCTGGAGCATAATTTGGCTTCTTTCCCTTCTTTGGGAATTAGGGTAATTTGGGCTGCCGTCATATCCCTTGAAAGAGGGATACCTTTCAGTGACTGATTACATACTTTAAGGAGATGGGGGAGAAGGAGTTCCTGAAATGTTTTGTAGTATGTCAACGGAAGTCCATCAGGGCCTGGACTTTTCCCAGTCGGCATTTGATGTATTGCTTTTTTGAGTTCATTTAGGGAAAAGGGGGCTTCTAGACTCGGTTTTTGGTTTGTGGAAATGTTAGGTGTTTGCAGCTGCCAGAAATGATGATGTGATTGAGGCTCGAGCTTCGGGGTTCATTGTTGTAGGGAGATTGTAAAGATCTCTGTAGAAGGAGCGAAATTGGGCTGCAATCTTGATTGACCGAGAATATTGGGTCCCATCCTCTGAGGAGAGTTGGGTGGACGTATTTTGCCGACCTCCTCCCTTTAACCCTGTTCATCACGAACTTGGTAGCCTTGTCACCATGCGCAAAAAAGTTGTGTTGGGCATTCAAGTAGTATTTGGCTGCTCTAGATGCTAGAAGGGTTTTTAGTTTGGCCCTGTATTCCGACAACTCCTGAAGTTTGGTATCAGAGGGTTATTTTTGTGCTGAGATTCAAATCTCTGGATATTTCCTAGCGTGTCGTCTATTTCTCTTTCTCTCATTCTTTTGTGAACCGTGCCTATGTTTATGAAATGTCCCTAATTACAGGTTTATGAGCGTCCCATATGGTATTGACTGATAGTTCGGAGCTTTCATTCAGGGAGAAATATTCAGTCAGGTGCTTGGTGATTTGCTCGATTGAGTCCTTGTAACCCAAAAGAGATTTGTTTAATCGCCAGTTAAAACACGCAGGTGTTTCATTAGGGGCTAGCACCTTAAACATATATTGGGGAGTGGTCTGACACATGGATTGAGCCAATAGAAGCTTCCCTGCAGAGATGGATGTGCTCTTTGGATATGAACAGATAATCCAATCTGTGGTAAGTACCGTGTGTTGGGGAATAGAAAGTGAATTCTATGTTATTAGGATATGAGATCGCCACACATCTATCAGGTGTAAATCCCAGAAGACATTTCTGATAGTCCTAAGAGATTTCTTAGAGTGAACTGATTTGTGTGTAGAGATGTCTAATTGCGGAAAGAGTGCCATGTTCAAATCACCTCCCGCAATCACTATACCTCTTTAAAGATTCTATTACAGGGTAGATGTCAGAAAACCAACGAGAATGGTTTAGAGTTGGGGCGTATATGTTAATAAAAGTATATATTTGCGGCCCTATAGTGCCTTTGAGCAGAATAAACCTACCCTCTGGGTCTAAGGTTTGGCTAATAAATTTAAAAGGAATTTTCCTTTGTAGCCCTATACTACTCCACAAGAAGCAGATGAACTACTCCCACAGTGATACCAATTAGAGTAGTTAGAGAACCGCATGTCAGGGTAGTGTTGAAGCGGAAGTGGCGTCTCTTGTAAGAATAACACTCCAGCCCCAGCTTTTCTTAGGATGGCAAAGATTTGGCTCAGTTTTGAGGGGGAGTGAAAACCTTTGACATTATAAGAAGCCACCGACAAATCAGCCATTTGATGTGGTGTGTGTAAATTTACCTTGCGGCTGGTGAAGCCTTAGTAGAGATATGTCGTCAGGTTTGTGAGGGTCAGCTGTCTCGTATGTCAAAGAGGCTGTGTGAGAGAAGCATTCACTCCATATCAATGAAGTAATCAGACACCTTTGATTAAAAGAAAGAAAAGAAAAGGAGAAAAGGGGGAATAACATAACTGAGTGAACAAACAATAATTGGTAGAACATACATCATGGGATTCTCCATGATCCTGGTCAGGAAGGGGGTTATTTGGTCAGTAGACCTACAGGGAGAACGTATGACGCCTAGGACAAAATTATGCTAAGGCGAGAGAAAATGGAAAAAGCTCTATCAATAGTAAAGCAGGGCAATAATTACGGGGACGTGTTAGCAAAGGGATCTCATGGTCTGAGCTAACGTTATAACACGTCATTCAACTATCATCATAGCCTGAGACTGTGAGAAGGTAGACACACTGAACCATCTATTGTTCCTGAGAGAGGCTTCTTGGAGTGAGCTGAAGGTTCCTTTTCTTGGAGCGGGAGACTTCGGGGTACGAAGGCACTTCCAAAGGGAGGTTACTTTGGGAATATTTGGCAGGGTGCATAGATCTTGAAAAAGTTCCCAATTCTCGATCGGCATAGGAGGCACTTTCAGGTGATCAATTGCCACTGCAAGATCTGTAAATGAGGAGATGTTGACTCTTTTACCCTCAAAGGTGAAAGACATGGCAAATGGGTAGGACCATCTGTATAAGATTTTTTTTGGATTCGAAGCAATCTGTTAGGGGGCTTGAGGGACCTACGTTTCTTCAATGTTGAAGGGGCTAGGTCCTGATAGATGTCAATCTTGGATTCTTCAAAACATGAAGTCAGGATGCTACGTGCGGCCTCCAGTATAGCTGCTTTAACTTGAAAGTTAAGGAACTTGCAAATTATGTCCCTGGGTGGTTCGGCTGGCTTGGGCTTGGGCCTCAGGGCTCTGTGCGCTCGTTCTATGGTTACTTCTTGTGGGAAATTGGGGCCCAGCAACAATCCGCAGATTTCTTGTATGGTGGCTGCAATGTCACCAGTGGGGACTGATTCGGGCACTCCTCTAAACCTCAGGTTATTTCGGCGCCCCCTGTTCTCCTGTCTTCTAGTGAGCTTATGGAGGTCATTTAGGTACGCTGCACACCGACGGAGGAGAATCCGACACCGCTGTCTGATGATTCAAAATCTCTGTCTCATGCAGCTCCAGGCTCTCTACCCGGGTCCCTATCAGTCTCACCTCATGTCTGCATGCTGACAGCTCTGCAAGGATCGGCTCCATTACTCTGTTCAGCGCATTGTCAAGGTATTTCCTAGTAATCGGGAGGATCTGCTCTGGGTTGCGGATCGTCTGTGTCGCTGTCTTCCTCCGCTTGTGCTGATGAGCGCTTCGGGGCCTTTGCCTGTTGTGACGGCGCCATCTTAGGTTCCCTTGCAGCGCCACCGTTGAGGCGGCTTTGTTTCAGGAATTTCTCCCTGTCCCCACTTGCAATTGATTTCTGGAGGAAGCGGGGGACGTCTCCATGCTTGGCATTCCGATCTTTACCATTTCACCACTTATAGCTTGTGTTAGCTGACGTTAGGGATGAGCTATGCGACCATCTTCATCCGGCGCAAGCTACGCCCCCCATTGGATATCAATTTTAAAGCAGGGCCAGTGGACTACAGGCCCCAAAAATTATGCATTAAGCGTATAGAAAAGAACAAGTAGGTATGTGGCTGGAGGGTAGATTACACGGTCATTGGATATTAATTTTACAGCAGGCCAGTGGACTATAGGCCCCCAAAAAATTATGCATTCAGCATACAGAAAAGAACAAGTATTATGTGGCTGGAGGTAGATTACACTGTCATGGATATCATTTTTACAGCAGGCCAGTGGACTACCAGGCCCCAAAATGTTGCATTCAGCAGAAGTAAAAAAAAAAAGCATTCAGCGACAGAGAACAACAAGTAAGTATGTGGCTGGAGGTAGATTAACATGGTCATTGGATATCAATTTTTACAGCAGGCCAGTGGACTACAGGCCCCAAAAATTATGCATTTAGCGACAGAAAAGAACAAGTAGGTATGTGGCTGGAGGTAGATTACACGGTCATTGGATATCAATTTTACAGCAGGCCAGTGGACTACAGGGCCCCAAAATGTTGCATTCAGCCTACAGAAAAGAACAAGTATTTATGTGGCTGGAGGAAGATTACACGGTCATTGGAATATAAATTTTTATAGCAGGCCAGTGGACAACATTGCACGACTGTGACTGATCCAGACAGGTCTGGGAGGAGAAGGTCGCAGCGACTTGCTACTCGCGAGTAGCTTGTGAGTTTGCTCCGTGGTTCAGGGTATGTCATCTGGGTTTTGCCTTGTGAACCTTTTTGTCCTGACTGGGAGTTTGTAGGCATCCTTCTCAGGTGAGTCCTGTCTGCCACTCCCAGCTACTATATTAGTTTCACTTTCACTTGCAGTCATTGCCAGATATAGTCCTTACTTCCAGTGCTATTCTGACCTTGGAAGGAGATCGTTTGATGGTGTTGCTGTGGAGCTCTTGTCCGGCGTGGACTGTCGTGTTGGGGGATCGCCTTCTCTGCTCGTGACTGGATAAGTCTATCTCTGCTGTTGTTTGTTTGTTGCTGTCTTCCCCTGCTGTTTTCCTAGACAGGAGTGATGGTGACTAGCGCTCCCATCGGCCTTTCCCCCAGTCCAGTCTTGTTAGGGCGACTGAGGGTTTAGGCATCCTGCTCGCCGCACGGGTTCACACCCCGTCTAGGGTATCAGGGCAGACAGGTGCCAGCTTAGGGTTCTTCAGGGGGTGGCCATTCTATTTCCCATCCGTAGATAAGGGTCCCCCTTCCCCTCCGTCTGGTGCGACACGACTGCTGCTGGGATAGCGGGTCGTGACAGTATATCTGGCCTTTTAAAAAAAAAAGAGTGACATTTCTTTTTTTTTTTGCTTGCTGTTTTGCTTTGTATTTTGTCTGTTCCACTATGGATCCGGTTTCGGTTTTGGCGAAACAATTACAGAGGTTTATCCCTTGAAGGGCAGGATTAAAAGCAACAGTGCTGCAGCAGCAATCCTTGGGTTCCACCGTTGCTACGGGAAACCAAGGGTACTCCTGAGCCAAAAGTGCTTTACCTGATAGGTTCTCTGGAGGGAGAGACCAATTTGTAACCTTCAGAGAAGCTTGCAAATTGTTCTTCAGGTTACGCCCTAGATCCTCCGGCGGTGAGGAACAACGGGGGGGCATTGTAATTTCTCTCCTGCAAGGAGATCCGCAGGCTTGGGCTTTCTCCTACCATCAGACTCTCCGGCCTTACGATCAGTGGAGGAGTTTTTTGAAGCCCTGGGTGTCTTGATATGATGACCCGGACAGGTCTCACTGGCTGAGTCTAAGCTACGTAGACTTCGGCAAGAGAACCGGTCTGCTGAACTATATGTTCCGAATTCCGTAGGTGGGCTACTGATACGTTATGGAACGACTCGGCCCTTAGGAGTCAGTTCTGCCAGGGGTTGTCTGAAAAATTAAAAGACGCGCTGGCGGTATACGAGGTCCCTGGGTCTCTTGAGGCTGCTATGTCTCTGTCCATAAGAATCGACAGACGACTCAGGGAGAGACTATTAAATTTTACGGAGGGCCTCTATAGGGCAGGGATCGGGTCTGTTATGGTCCAGTCGAACCAATGCAAATAGGGGGCGCCACTAGACGGGTGAATCCTCCTAAGGTTCCGTCGTAGGTCAGAGGTTTGTTTTCGTTGTGGGGGGGAGGGGTCATTTTGTAAAGGTTTGTCCCTCAGAACCCAAGAGACCACAAACAAAGGAGCCGCCGGAAAACTAGAGTCCCCAGATTGTGCGGAGGAGAACAGTCTGGGCGTATTCATTTCCTCCATACGCATGTCTCAGTTTTTGTTGTCCGCTACTGTTGAGGCGGGCAATAAAACTGAGATCTGTTCCGTCTTTTTGGGACAGTGGGGCGGGGGTCAACTTGGTGATTCACGGTTTGCTCAGGCTCTGGGTTTTACTCCGGAACCGGTATGCAGAACTATTCCTGTGTTTGCCATCGACTCCTCCCCTCTTACTCAGAGAGAGTTAACTCAGATCATCCATAATATCCATCTGCAGGTAGGGGACCTCCATAAAGAGCATATCTCTTGTTATGTCCTGGACGGTCTTCCGGCTCCTATGGTATTGGGGCTTCCCTGGCTGGTGACTCACAATCCAGTGGGGATTGGCAGGCCGGGGAGATTGTGGAGTGGAGTGAACATTGTAAGGACAACTGCTTGAGTAGTAGGTGCTCTACACTCTCTGTAACATCTTTACCTGCCTTTCTGTCAGATTTTATGGATGTGTTCTCTGAGAAGGGTTGTCAAGGGTTACCACCCTTCATCGTCCATATGATTGGCCCGATTATCTATTACCTGGGGCAAAACTACCTAAAACCCGGTTATACAATCTTTCCGGCCCGGAGAGGAAGGCTATGAAAGATTATACTTCGGAGAGTTTGGCTAAGGGACACATCAGACCCTCTTCTTCACCTGTGGCTGCAGGGTTCTTTTTCGTTAAAAAGAAAGATGGGGGCCTACGTCCTTGCCTGGATTTCCGGGAATTAAACCGGATAACTATCCGAGATCCCTATCCTCTTCCTCTCATTCCCGACCTCTTTAATCAGGTTGCTGGTGCTAAATGGTTCTCCAAAATCGATCTCAGTGGAGCCTATAACCTGGTTCGCATCAAAGAGGGGGATGAGTGGAAGACGGCTTTTAATACTCCGGAAGGGCATTATGAAAATCTGGTCATGCCATTTGGTCTTACTAATGCGCCTGCGGTATTCCAACATTTTGTCAACGATATTTTTAGTCACCTTATCGGGAGATTTGTTGTGATATATCTTGATGACATCCTGGTCTATTCCCCGGATCTGGATACACATAAGATCCATGTGAGACAAGTGCTGCAGATATTAAGGGCCAACAAATTGTTTGCTAAGTTAGAAAAATGTGTGTTCGCCGTAAAAGAACTGCCATTTCTGGGGTATGTGTTGTCAGATTCAGGTTTCCGAATGGATCCAGAGAAAGTCCGGGCGATTATAGACTGGGATCTGCCTGAGAACCGGAAGGCATTGCAACGCTTCCTGGGGTTTGCCAATTTTTATAGAAAGTTTATAAAGAACTATTCCTTGGTGGTCAAACCACTGACGGACATGACCCGAAAGGGATCCGATTTTTCCAAATGGTCACATGCAGCCAAAACTGCCTTTGCATCTCTGAAGGAGAGATTCACCTCGGCCCCTATTCTCGTACAGCCAGATGTCTCGCTTCCTTTTATTGTAGAGGTTGACGCATCAGAGGTGGGGGTGGGAGCGGTACTATCTCAGGGCCCGTCTTCTGGTGAATGGCATCCGTGTGCTTTCTTTTCAAAGAAATTGTCTACTGCAGAAAGGAACTATGATATTGGCAACAGGGAACTTTTGGCTATTAAGTTGGCTTTTGAGGAGTGGCGTCATTTTTTGGATGGGGCGGTTCATCCCGTCACGGTGATTACTGATCACAAAAACTTATTATATCTAGAGTCTGCTAAACGTCTCAACCCTAGACAGGCTCGATGGTCGTTATTTTTTACTAGGTTTAATTTTGTAATAACCTATCGCCCGGGGGCAAAAAATACTAAGGCGGATGCATTGTCTCGAAGTTTTCCTGGAGGGGGTGATGTTGAAGTACCAGAGCCCATTTTGCAAAAGGGGGTGGTGGTCTCTGCATTACACTCAGGTTTGGAGGGGAGGGTGTTGGAATTTCAGGGGGACGCCCCGGCCTCCTGCCCCTCGGGTAAACTGTTTGTGCCAGAAAATTTACGACTGGAGATACTAAAAGAACACCATAACTCCACACTGGCAGGACACCCAGGTAGTAGGGCAACCTCGAGTTAGTGTCTCATCGGTTCTGGTGGCTAAATGGTTCCAGGAGGTTGATTGAATTTTGTGTCTGCATGTGCTACCTGTGCTCGTCTAAGGTAGATCATACTCCGTCCGGCAGGGCGTCTTTTACCTCTGGCCATCCCAACAGGCCTTGGACGCACCTGTCAATGGATTTCTTTACGGATCTACCAGTATCAGCGGGAAGACTGTTATTCTTGTAGTTGTTGAGCAGATTCAGTAAAATGGTGCACTTTATTGCTCTTGCCGCATGCCTAATGCTAACACACTGGCTCAGGGTTTTTTATTGACCACATCGTGACGCTTCACAGGGTCCCTTCCGATATTGTTTCGGATCGGTGGTACCTAATTCGTTTCTAAATTTTGGAAAGCTTTTTGTTCTCGTTTTAGGGGTTCATCTGCTTTTCTTCATCTTTCCATCCACAGTCCAACGGTCAGACTGAACGTACCAATCAAAACCTAGAGACATATTTGAGATGCTTTGTTCCGAAAATCAGGAGGAATGGTCATCTATTTACCGGTAGCCGAGTTTGCCATTAATAATCGTCGTCAAGAATCCACCGATAAGTCACCATTTTTTGGTGCGTAGGTTTTCATCCTCAGTTTTGTACGTTAGTGAGGGGGGGGGGGGGGCCGTCTGGGATTCCCGAGGAGGAACGATTTGCGTCTTCACTTTTTTCAGTGTGGCAGAGTGTGCAAGAAAGTTTGAAGAGAATTGGGGGTAAATACAAACGTGCGGCTGATAGGAAGCGCTCTGAAGGTCCGGACCTTGGGGTGGAAGTGACTTGGTGTGGTTGTCTACCAGAAATATCAAGTTGAAGGTTCCCTCGTGGAAATTAGGTCCGAGATTTATTGGTCCTTATAGGGTGGCTTTTACGTCTGGAGCTACCTCAGACTCTAAGGATCCATAATGTCTTCCACAGATCTCTGCTTAAGAGATATGTAGAACTCCTGAACCATTTGCCACTACCGCCTCCACCGGTGGTTGTTGATGGCAGTCTTGAGTTTCAGGTAGAAAAGATTGTTTGATTCACGATATGTTCGCCGCTCCTCCTTCAGTACCTTGGTGCACTGGAAAGTTTATGGTTCCGAAGAGAGGAATGGGGTTCCAGCATCAGAGATAAAGCGGACAGACTCATTCGGGCTTTTCTAGTCTCCCATTCCGGAGAGCCTGGTCCTTTGAGGGTCCAGGGGCCCCTCGTAGATAGGGGGGTACTGTCACGACTGTGACTGATCCCAGACAGGTCTGGGAGGAGAAGGTCGCAGCGACTTGCTACTCGCGATATGCTTGTGAGTTTTGCTCCGTGGTCAGGGTATGTGATCTGGGTTTTGCCTTGTGAACCTTTTTGTCCTGACTGGGAAGTTTGTAGCATCCTTCTCAAGGTGATTCCTTCTGCCACTCCCAGCTACTCATATTAGTTTCACTTTCAACTTGCAGTCCATGCCAGATATAGTCCCTTACTTCCAGTGCTACCTGACCTTGGAAGGAGATCGTTTGATGGTGTTGCTGTGGAGCTCTTGTCCGGCGTGGACTGTCGTGTTTGGAATCGCCTTCTCTGCTCGTGACAGGATAAGTCTATCTCTGCTGTTGTTTGTTTGTTGCTGTCTTCCCCTGTTGTTTTCCTAGACGTGAGTGATAGTGACTAGTGCTCCCATCGGCCTTTCCCAGTCCAGTCTTGTTAGGGCGACTGAGGGTTTAGGCATACTGCTCGCCACACGGGTTCACACCCCGTTCTAGGGTATCAGGGCAGACAGGTGCCAGCTTAGGGTTAGTCAGGGGTGGCCATTCTATTTCCCATCCGTAGATAAGGTCCCCCTTCCCTCCGTCTGGGTGCGACACGACTGCTGCTGGGATAGCGGTCGTGACACTACAGGCCCCAAAAATGATGCATTCAGCAGAAAGTAAAGAAAAAGCATTCAGCGTACAGAGAACAACAAGTAAGTATGTGGCTGGAGGTAGATTACACAGTCATTGGATATCAATTTTACAGCAGGCCAGTGACTACAGCCCCAAAAATTACGCATTTAGCGTACAGAAAAGAACAAGTAGGTATGTGGCTGGAGTAGATTACACGGTCATTGGATATCAATTTTACAGCAGGCCAGTGGATTACAGGCCCCAAAAAATATGCATTCAGCATACAGAAAAGAACAAGTAAGTATGTGGCTATAGGTAGATTACACGGTCATTGGATAGCAATTTTACAGCAGGCCAGTGGACTACAGGCCCCAAAAATTATGTATTCAGCGTACAGAAAAGACAAGTAAGTATGTGGCTGGAGGTAGATTACACGGTCATTGATATCAATTTTTACAGCAGGCCAATGACTACAGGCCCCAAAAATTATGTATTCAGCAGAAAGTAAAGAACAAGTATTCAGCGTACAGAGAACAACAAGTAAGTATGTGGCTGGAGTAGATTACACGGTCATTGGATATCAATTTTACAGCAGGCCAGTGGACTACAGGCCCCAAAAATTATGCATTCAGCGTACAAAAAAGAACAAGTAAGCATGTGGCTGGAGGTAGATTACACGATCGTTGGATATCAATTTTACAGTAGACCAGTGGATTACAGACCCCAAAAAATATGCATTCAGTTCAGCGTACAGAAAAGAACAAGTAAGTATGTGGTTGGAGGTATATTACACAGTCATTGGTTATAATTTTTATAGCAGGCCAGTGGACTACAGGCCCCAAAAATTATGCATTCAGCGTACAGAAAAGACAAGTAAGTATGTTGCTGGAGGTAGATTACATGGTCATTGGATATAATTTTACAGCAGGCCAGTGGAATACAGGCCCTAAAATTTATGCATTCAGCGTACAGAAAATAACAAGTAAGTATGTGGCTGGAGGAAGATTGCGCGGTCATTGGAAATAAAATTTTACAGCAGGCCAGTGGACTACAGGCCCCAAAAATTATGCATTCAGCATAAAGTAAGAACAAGCATTCAGCGTACAGAATAGAACAAGTATTTGGCTGGAGGTAGATTACATGGTCATTGGATATCAATTTTACAGCAGGCCAGTGGATTACAGGCCCCAAAAATTATGCATTCAGCGTACAGAAAAGAACAAGTAAGTATGTACTAGAGGTAGATTACATGGTCATTGGATATAAATTTTACAGCAGGCCAGTGGACTACAGGCCCTAAAATTTATGCATTCAGCGTACAGAAAATAACAAGTAAGTATGTGGGCTGGAGGAAGATTGCACGGTCATTGGATATCAATTTTACAGCAGGCCAGTGGACTAAAGGCCCCAAAAATTATGCATTCAGCATAAAGTAAAGAACAAGCATTCAGCGTACAGAATAGAACAAGTATTTGGCTGGAGGTAGATTACAGGGTCATTGGATATCAATTTTACAGCAGGCCAGTGGACTACAGGTCCCAAAAATGATGCATTAAGCGTACAGAAAATAAAAAGTAAGTATGTGGTTGGAGGTCTATTAGACGGTCAATAGATATCAATTTTACTGAAGGCCAGTACAAATACAGGTCAAATACATATGTTTAAAAGAACTAAAAATATTACATTTGATGAAAATACCCCTAATGATAGTAGTTAAAACACGTGGTCGTCACAGGTGTTGAATTCCTCTGAGGCCCAAAACATTACAGGGGCCATTATACAGGGACCATTATTTGTTCTGGTTGGTGGCGGATATGTGTGGGCTGTCATGAGGAAATTCAGTTAAACGTGGTTGACTCGTCACATGTGTTGAATTCCTATGAGATTCATACCTCACAAATCTTTAGAAATGTGAGGTAGTCCACACTGTCGTGAGCTAGGCAAGTGCGCTTATCGGTCACGATCCCCCTGCTGCGCTGAACGTCTTTTCGGACAGGACACTGGACGAGGGGCAAGCCAAGAGTTCCATGGCCAATTGTGACAGATCTGGCACACCCAGTAGTCCAGGGGTTCCTCACTCCTCAAAGCGTCCACATCGGCCGTTAACCCAATGTAGTCGGACACTAGTTGGTCTAGGCGTTCCCTGAGGCGAAATTCAGAAGACGGCTGTCGATGGGTTGGTTGCAAGAATGATCTCATATTCATGTGACCAACACATCTTCAAAACCGCCCTCTTCTTGCATGCACTGTCTGACTGGTACCCCGCAACTGTTTCTCTGTGAGTGGAAATTCCTTGCAAAAGCAGAATGCAGCATTTCTTGAAGCAAGGCCTGGAAGTGCTGCATACTGACAGCCCTCTGTGATGCTGGTAACATGTCTGCCATTTTGGATTTGTACCGGGGGTTTAAGTACGTTGTCACCCAGTACTGGTCCTTGCATTTTGGGCTTTTTATACTGGGGTCCCTCTTCAAACACTGGAGCATGACGGCCCCCATTTGCACTAAACTGGAAGCGGTGGAGTGGCCTGGCTCCTGCTCATCATCCAGGATAATGTCGTCCTCGGTCTCCTCCCCCCATCACGGACAACACCAGGGATCCCAGAAAAGTTTAAAGCATGCTCTTCTTGCTCCTCCTCCACCCTGGCACTATCCTTCTCTGACTTCTCTTCATACTCCTGTGACTTGTCTCAGATGGAGTAGCCCCCCCTGGGATTTCATCCAGCATTGCGACTTCTCATCTTCCTGCTCCTTGATGGCTTGATCAATGACACAATGAAATATACGCTTTAGAAAGAAGGCGTAAAGTACGATGTCACTGATGGCGCCCTGGCTGCGACTAACCAGTTTGGTGATCTCATCAAATGACCGCAGAAGTCTGCATGCGTCGCGCATGAGCAGCCACTGGCATGGTGAAAAAAAAACAAGTTCCCCAGAACCTGTCCTGTACAGATAGTCGTTAACTTCAGGTTTTTGCTGGAGCAGCATATCAAGCATATACAGTTCCAGCGCGTCGGGCATTCACAAATCAGACGTCTTACCGGCAGGTGGTGTCGCCGCTGAACGTCAGCAAGGCGAGCCATGGCCGTGTAAGATCTTCTAAAATGGCCAGAGATTTTCCTGGCCTGCCTCAAGACGTCCTGGACCCCAGGGTATTTTGCAATGAATCACTGCACGGCTAAGTTCAGGACGTGTGCCATGCATGGCACGTGTGTCATTTTGCCCTGTTTCAGTGTGCTCAGCAGATTGGCACCGTTGTCGCACACCACTTTACCAATTGTCAAATTGAGCAGGGTTAGCCACTGATCGGCCTGTGACCGCAAATCTGAAAGGCTCTAACCTTCGAGGCACAACAGCCACAGCACAGCATGGCAACGTCTCACCTGGCACATCGAATACGTTCTGGGGAGCTTTGGGGGAGCAGCGGAAGAGGCGGGTAGCAGTGGAGAAGGAGGAGTCAGCCGAGGAGGAGAAGGAGGATGGATTAGGAGAAGGAGAAGAAGAGGCAGGCATGCATGCAATCCGTGGGCGTTAACACCAAAAGCCACACTGGTGCCACAGGTTGCATGCTTGACGGCCGTCAGAAGGTTCACCCAGTGGGCAGTAAAAGTTATGTACCTTCCCTGCTCGCGTTTGCTAGACCACATGTCTGTGGTCAAATGTATCCTGGCACCGACACTGTGTGCCAGAGATACATCCACTTGCCGCTGAACATGGCCATATAGCTCTGGGATGCCCTCCTGGGAGAAATATTTCCTTCCGGAGACCTTCCATTGGGGTGTGCCAATGGCCACAAATTTTCTAAAGGCCTCCGAGTCCACCAGTTTATATGACAGTAGTTGGCGGGCTAGTAGTTCTGACAAGCCAGCGATCAGCCGTTGGGCAAGAGGATTATCCGGCCTCATCATCTTTTTTCGCTCGAACATTTGGGCCACGGAAGCCTGTCTTTTGCCAGATGAACGCGATGACGGCACGTTGGAAGGTGGAGTGGAGGACAAATTGAAGGTGAGAGTAGAAGGAGAAAGAGAAGAGGCAGGACGTGGAGCGCCGAGAGTGTGGCTTTGTGGGTTCTGACGGTGTTTCTCCCTCTGGGCTCTGTGATAGGAGGCCAGGTGCCTTCTTAAGGCAGTCGTCCCTAGGTGAGTGTTGGGCTTACCGCGAATTATGCATTGACAGCACAGGCTGCAGATGGCAACACTATTGTCAGCAGCGGACACGTTAAAAAACGCCAAAACTGCGGAGCCATGTGCCCGCGTCCTTGGAGCGCCAGATGTGACCGTGCATGGTGGATGGCTCATTCCAGACACATTAGCAGTCTGCTTTTTTGCCTCCTGTGCACTCCTCCCTATCTGCTGCTCCATCTCTCCCTCTGAACTCCCCTCCTCTTCCTCTCTTGTGGGCACCCATGTGACGTCCATAGACACGTGCTCTGCAAACAAATGTGGATAGGGAAATTACTTAAAATAACATAAAATACGTAAAAATAAAAAATAATAATCTTGCTCTAGGAGGACGAGGTCCATATGGAGTAGGAGGTTGAGGAGGCAGTGGATGTGGCGGTGTAGGTGGAAGCAGCGGTAGAGGATGAGGAAGTAGCCTACACTAGTTTTTGGTATTCATTTTTATTTTTTATTTTTTAATTAGGGTACACCCCAAAACATTGGGAAATATAACCTGTGATAGCCCCCTCCAGCCTTGCTAAACAAACCTTCAGACAATATACTGGCTGCAGGGCAGGCCAGCACCTTCAAGGCGTAAATGGCAAGCTCAGGCCATGTGCCCAATTTGGAGACCCAAAAGTTAAAGGGGGCAGACCCATCAGTCAGTACGTGTAGGCGTGTGCACACAAACTGCTCCACCATGTCGCACGTCCCCGTGATGTCCACGATCCAATTGGATATCTGCTCTATTAAATTTCGATGTTCTTTTCTGAGCCTACCATGTTGATCATGGTTAGTGGCGAATCAGGGTTCCGCAAAACTAAATCTAGGTAGATCGCTGAGTTAGCAAGCACTTCTGATTAAAGATTCTTTCCTATTCTCTCCCTCACAGCAGCAGCATCCTCTCCCTACACTAGTAACAGCAGAGTGACGTGCAGCGCTACGTGACTCCAGCTTATATAGAGGCTCAGTCACATGCTGCACTGGCCAATCACAGCCATGCCATTAGTAGGCATGGCTGTGATGGCTTCTAAGGGCACAGAGTTAAAAGCTTGTTGATTGGCAGCTCTGCAATCCTAAAAAACTTTACAGTTCGGGTTTGCTCAACCCTAATCATGACACAATTGTTCCCTCACACATTCAAGACCTCTATCCTGTGGAGTATTTGTATATAAACTTTGTACATCCAAGGTACATAAATAGGTCACATCTTGACTTTGTACCTCTTTAATCCCCTGAAATGTTACACCTTATGAAGATAAGGGAAAATGTTGCATTTTCTGTGATCTGTTCTTATGGCATAGAATTGAAGATATCGTTGAACCAAAGGAACTGAAAGTAACAATAGTTTGATGCACAATATTATGCTGCTTTGACTAGTGGACCTACATTTTCTTTTTTTTATGAGCTGTATCTGAATGGGGTGTGGAGGAACTCTAATGCATTAAAAACTGAAATGAATTAAATTCATTAGGTGCTACTAAAAGGTAATTGGACTAGTCTTTCTTTTGAAACCAAGCCTTGGTGGACTCTGCAGTATACTGTATTTGGGATCATGGTCCTGTTGGAAAGTCCATTGAAAACCCAGCTTCCTTACAGAAGACATTACGTTTTCTGTAAGGAAGAATTTTCTGTAAGAATTTACTTATACTTGATTGAATCACAAAAGGAAAGAAAGTATAAAGAACAGATATGACCTCCTCTTTTTTTAATTCACTCCTGGTTTTGGGTTCCAAAACTGCACACTGATAGCCTATACTAAGAATAGCCCATCGATTTGTACTTGCAGAAAACTTATTTTAAACCATATATTCCTATAATCTCACTAAATGTACCCATATACACCTAAGGCTACTTTCACACTAGTGTTTTTACTGGATCCGGCAGGGTTCAGCAAAAACGGTTCCGCAACTGATAATACAGTTATGAACGGATCCGGTTGTATTATCTTTAACATTGCCAAGATGGATCCGTCATTAACTCCATTGAAAGTCAATGGGGGACGGATCTGTTTTCTATTGTGCCAGATTGTGTCAGAGAAAACGGATCCGTCCCCATTGACTTGTATTGGAGGTCATGACGAATCCGTCTTGCTCCGCATCCCAGGACGGAAAGCAAACTACATGTTGCGGTTTGCCCTTTGGCATGGGAACGCAACCAATCGGAACGGAATGCATTCTGTTCAGTTCAGTTTTGTCCCCATTGACAATGAATGGGGACAAAGCGGAAGTGTTTGTCCCCTATGATGGACCTCAATACCGGAAAACTTAAACGCTAGTGTGAAATTAGCCTAACGCTGACTGAGCTTCTGTAGTCTTGTGTGCGCATTGACACTGTAATGACTAGGCTAAAAACTCAATAGTAAATCCAGTTTCTGGAATGTAACATGAAATAGATACTGCATCAAATTAGTTATGGCAGAATCTGACTTATATTTATGTCCAAACTGCACTGGTGAAGTTACTGTCAGTGCTAAGACTGTCAGTGCTAATAAGGTACATGACAACAGTATCCTGATGTGAGAAGTAAAAAAATACAAATAAGGCTACTTTCACACTCGCATATTGTGCGGATCCATCATGGATGAATCCGTTTAGATAATACAACCGCCTGCAATCCGTTCAGAACGGATCCATTTGTATTATCTTTAACATATCCAAGACGGATCCGTCCCTATTGACTTACATTGTGTGCCGGGACGGATCCGTTTTCTATTGTGCCAGATTGTGTTAGAGAAAACGGGGTCCTTCCCCATTGACTTACATTGTGTGCCAGGACAGATCTGTTTGGCTCAGTTTCATCAGACGGACACCAAAACGCTGAACGGATCTCACAAACGGAAAGCCAAAACATGAGCGCAACAGGCCATTAGAGAAGATCACAGCTAGTTATTAAGATTTAACAAGAAATAAATGGTTCTCTTTAATGCAACTCTGAAGATTTTTATTTCATTTTGCTTCCAGTTCATGATAAATATTCAACAAGCTTGAATGAGACAGGATGAAAGTGTGAACACTTTAAATGTCTTGTGGATGTGTTAGTTTACATGTTGTTTTCTAATGCAAAAATTAGAAATGATGTCTTTTGCCTGTAGCCACTTTTCTGATGATGGTTTACATAGGAAAACTGCTCAGAATGCATATTTTAGAATGCAAACTCAAGGAAGATAAATTAGAATTTCATGCCAAGTTATGAAACCAAATATAATAAGTTTGTCCTAACCAGCTCTCTCATTGAAATAACTTGGCAAATGTCGCTGATGATGTGCATACTTACTTCAGTGACTTTATTTGTTTTGAAGGGAACCAAAAATTATTTCAAGAACAGTTACTAACAATAGAAGAAATGACCCGTAGCATATACCAGCTCAACATGCAAATACTGTTTCAATTGGATGCTATCAAAAAGCATAGCCACCTAAATAATGTAATGCATCTATCTATCTATCTATCTATCTATCTATCTATCTATCTATCTATCTATCTATCTATCTATCTATCTAGCTATCTATCTATCTACAGTATATGCAATGGGCATTTAAATCTTCTTTTAATATGCTTTTCTTAGTCCCAAAATTTGAGAGCATGCTGGGTCCATACTTCTGCTATGGTTGGGTCTTATATCCAACATAAGATGCATTCAGTGGTATGTGGAAGCCCCAAATTAGTTGATACTTTTTCAATTTCTGCTATTACCTGGAGGCGTTCACATATCCAAATATCTGCAAATTACAATAGACAATAAAAAAAGGCAGAATTACATATAAATTAAATTAAGTATTTTAGTTTGGAACAAGTAATAAGGAGTGCAGAGCATGTAACGGAGAGAGTAAGAATGTGGACATCTACTGAATGGCATCCCAAGTAACATAGTAACATAGTACATAAGGTAGAGATGGCCTTGCGGTTCACCCAGCGGTCATTTCACGGCGAACTCTATGGGCAAACATATGGCAATATTCGCGCCCGCCATATTCTTTTACATCGTGAGGAACTTTGACCCATGACACATCCATCAGGTGGTACAAGACAGACAATTGAGACGTTTCAGCACATGGACATACCCCCTACCTTATAAATAAACCTGATCTGGCCGCCATTTTACATTCTGTTTTGCCAGGGTAGGGAGAGGTTGCTGTGTGGAGCAGGGACAGACTGTTAGGGACACCCAAACGCTAGCTAATAGGGCCACAAAAGTCCTTTCAAGGACTAGTATAGGTGTGCTATCGATAGGTGTGATATAGAGGGGTGTGATATACTTATAATATACTTTCTAACATAGAAAGTATATTAGAGTGCAATTGTATTGTGCAGCAGTTGTGTACGGTTCTGCTGCGTTACCGCATCTACACAGAGTGCCAAACGCTATTGGAACAAATAATTTCTACTGTTGTGATTTACCAGTTGCCTCCCAAAAAAAACTGATTGAAGCAGGGGTGCTATATACCAATAATATACTTTCTATATAGTGCATTTAGGTAGTGCAGCATTGTTTGCGGGTTTGCTGCGTTACCGCATCTACTGTACACAGAGTGAAAAACACTATTTGAAGAAATCATTTCTACTGGTGTGATATACCAGTTGCCCCCCCCCCAAAATTGATTGAGGCAGGGGTGTTATATACCAATAATAAACTTTCTATATAGTGCATTCAGGTAGTGCAGCATTGTTTGCGGTTTTGCTGAGTTACCGTATCTACTGTACAGAGTGAAAAATACTATTTGAAGAGATAATTTCTACTGGTGTGATATACCAGTTGCCCCCCCCAAAAAAATTGATTGAAGCAGGGGTGTTATATATCAATAATATACTTTCTATATAGTGCATTTAGGTAGTGCAGCATTTGTTTGCGGTTTTGCTGCGTTACTGCATCTACACAGAGTGACAAACACTATTGGAACCAATAATTTCTACTGGTGTGATTTACCAGTTGCCCCACAAAAAAAAATGATTAAAGCAGGGGTGTTATATACCAATTATATCCTTTCTATATAGTGCATTTAGGTAGTGCAGCATTTGTTTGCGGTTTAGCTACGTTACCTCAGCTACACAGAGTGACAAACGCCATTGGAACAAATAATCTCTACTAGTGTGATATACCAGTTGCCCCCCCAAAAAGATTATTGAAGCAGGGGTGTTATTTACGCTAAAATCATTTGCAGTAATTTCTTGTGAAAGAGTATAGGGCGGTATTTCAGTAATACACGAAACATTTAAACGCACTGCACAGTTGCATTCATTTCTGGTGAAAGAGTATAGGGGCTTATTTCATTTAAAAAAAATTTAAATACATACGCACTGCTGGTGAAAGCGTATAGTGGCCTATTTGAGTCCAACAAGAAAAATTAATTTTCAGTTCACTTCTGCAGTTATTTCTGGTAAAAGAGTATAGGGGCGTATTTCAGTGCTACAAGAAAAATATATTCTCAGTTCACTGTAGCAGTTATATCTGGTAAAGCCTTTACTGGCGTATAGCAGTAAGAAAAGAAATATACATTCGCCATTCGCTGCTGCACTTATATCTTGAAAAACATTTATTGACATATATCAGTAGAAAACTAAAAATATATTCAGCTTTCACAGTTGCAGTTATATGAGGTAAAGCCTTTAGTGGCGTATTTCTGTACAAAAATCAAGATATATTCAGCGTTCAGCGCAGCAGTTATATGTGGGAAAGTCCTTTTTGTGGTATGGACTGAATTACGTTGTGTTAAAATTTTGTATTTACGTTTCACACACTGCGCACTTTATGTTGCGACGTCCATAAGAGCAGCGAACCAATACATGAATACACTATGCACTAACCCTACACAAAAAATGTGAAAATAATTCACCGGCAGCCCGCATCTATCAACGGTATTGCTTACTGGACACTACGGGGACTTTTCTGCAGTACAGAAACCGTATGAGGTTCGCTCTCTCGCTCTTCCAGCGCGGGATCTACTCCCTCTGCTACGTCCGGTTCACTTCAGGAAAAAATCTCTTCTATTCTCCATTAATCGCTGCACTGATATGCGCTAAATTTATTTTCAAATATTTGGGTGGGCAAAAAATCTTGTATCAGCATTTAGTGCTGCACTGATATGTGATAAAATCTCTATTGAAATATTTTGGTTGTTAAAAAAACTTGTATTCGGCGTTAAGCGCTGGACTGATATGCGCTAAAATCTCTTTTAAATATTTGGGTGGCAAAAAATCTTGTATTTCAGCGTTTAAGCGCTGCACTGATATGCGCTCTAAAATCTCTTTTTAAATATTTTGGTGGGAAAAAAACTTGTATTCGGCGTTAATTGCTGCATATGCAGTAAAATCTTTTGTGAATTATTTAGCTGGAAATAAAAATTTACACCTCCTCCATTAACTTCCTCATCTCTTCATTAACATCGGACACACTAACTTTATAACCCCCCCCATCAGCTATACAGGGAGTGCAGAATTATTAGGCAAGTTGTATTTTTGAGGATAATTATATTATTGAACAACAACCATGTTCTCAATGAACCCAAAAAACTCATTAATATCAAAGCTGAATATTTTTGGAAGTAGTTTTTAGTTTTAGCTATTTTTGGGGGATATCTGTGTGTGCAGGTGACTATTACTGTGCATAATTATTAGGCAACTTAACAAAAAAATATATACCCATTTCAATTATTTATTTTTACCAGTAAAACCGATATAACATCTCAACATTCACAAATATACATTTCTGACATTCAAAAACAAAACAAAAAACAAATCAGTGACCAATATAGCCACCTTTCTTTGCAAGGACACTCAAAAACCTGCCATCCATGGATTCTGTCAGTGTTTTGATCTGTTCACCATCAACATTGCGTGCAGCAGCAACCACAGTCTCCCAGACACTGTTCAGAGAGGTGTACTGTTTTCCCTCCTTGTAAATCTCACATTTGATGATGGACCACAGGTTCTCAATGGGGTTCAGATCAGGTGAACAAGGAGGCCATGTCATTAGATTTTCTTCTTTTATACCCTTTCTTGCCAGCCATGATGTGAAGTACTTGGACACGTGTGATGGAGCATTGTCCTGCATGAAAATCATGTTTTTCTTGAAGGATGCAAACTTCTTCCTGTACCACTGCTTGAAGAAGGTTGTCTTCCAGAAACTGGCAGTAGGACTGGGAGTTGAGCTTGACTCCATCCTCAACCCGAAAAGGCCCCACAAGCTCATCTTTGATGATACCAGCCCAAACAGTACTCCACCTCCACCTTGCTGGCGTCTAAGTCGGACTGGAGCTCTCTGCCCTTTACCAATCCAGCCACGGGCCCATCCATCTGGCCCATCAAGACTCACTCTCATTTCATCAGTCCTAAAACCTTAGAAAAATCAGTCCTGAGATATTTCTTGGCCCAGTCTTGACGTTTCAGCTTGTGTGTCCTTGTTCAGTGGGTGGTCGTCTTTCAGCCTTTCTTACCTTGGCCATGTCTCTGAGTATTGCACACCTTGTGCTTTTGGGCACTCCAGTGATGTTGCAGCTGTGAAATATGGCCAAACTGGTGGCAAGTTGGCATCTGGCAGCTGCACGCTTGACTTTTCTCAGTTCATGGGCAGTTATTTTGCGCCCTTGGTTTTTCCCACGCTTCTTGCGACCCTGTTGACTATTTTGAATGAAACGCTTGATTGTTCGATGATCACGCTTCAGAAGCTTTGCAATTTTAAGAGTGCTGCATCCCTCTGCAAGATATCTCACTATTTTTGACTTTTCTGGAGCCTGTCAAGTCCTTCTTTTGACCCTTTTTGCCAAAGGAAAGGAAGTTGCCTAATAATTATGCACACCTGATATAGGGTGTTGATGTCCATTAGACCACACCCCTTCTCATTACAGAGATGCACATCACCTAATATGCTTAATTGGTAGTAGGCTTTCGAGCCTATACAGCTTGGAGTAAGACAACATGCATAAAGAGGATGATGTGGTCAAAATACTCTTTGCCTAATAATTCTGTACAGGGTGTACTATCAAGTGGTTCCTGCACACCACCTAAGAGCGAATAAAGGTAAATGATACTGCCTGCCTGTTAAAGGGAACTACAGCATGATACCAAAATACATTTGATTTGACATTTAGCAAGAGTTTAAAGTGCCCACATATAGCACATAGTGGGAAACTGCATCAAGATGAATCAGGGCGTGGATCAGCCAGGATTTTAAGCACACTGATGCCTGATGCATCAGACTAGATCATCCATTGTGCCACACCAACATTTTGACCAAAAGAGACTTTATTCTTCTGGCTACCTGCCTCAGCTACTATTCTGATGCTGTTACTCGCCTAATGCCAAACATTTGATGCCAAGTGCTCCTTCTTTCACCCACCATCTTCAGCGAGTACTAGTATTGCCACCCACCTCCACACTGTCTCCTTGCCACTCTGGCCTACTGATGCTGCTATGTCCACACTATGTCACCTTGCCACTCTGTGACCTCCTGGTGCTGCCATGTCTACACTATGTCCACCGTGCCACTCTGTTGTATCATGCTGCTGCTGCTGCCATGTCCACACTATGCCACAGTGCCACTCTGTTGTATCATGCCACTGCTGCCATCTCCACACTATGTAACCTGGCCACTCCCTGGCCTCCACATACTGCTGCCAACCACATACTCTGTGATTATGCCACTCGGTGGCCTCCTCATACTGCAGCCACCTCCAGACTCTGTCATTGGGCCACTCTGTGGTCTCCTCATGCTGCTTCCACCTCACCACTCTGTCATAAGGACACTCTGTGGACTTCTCATGCTGTTCACACCCTCCCCACTTCATGACTGGGCCACTATTTTGGCTTTCGGCCTGGCTGACATCATCATTTATTTGACCTTTCTTCTGTCAGAAGGAAGGAAAAATGAGACACACAACAGATCCTGTCTGTGTAGCAGCTGTAAGGCCTGTATGGTCCCATCAGAATTGGCTTATGATTTGGTAGACAAAAGCAGGAGTGGGTACAAAACACAGAAGACATGCAAATATTCCATTCACGTGTCATCTCTGTTTTAGATCCACTCTTGTATTTATTGGCATTAGTAATACTGAGCAAATGCTGACCGAGTGAAGGCGTATGCTCCAAAGACAGGATTCGTTTTTTGTGGGTTATTGTTTTGACGGATCAGAGGAAGGGCAAATTAATCAGTGACATCAACACAAACTTACTACTTTCCACTCTGTCAGGGGGGCTCTACTTGTATAAGCGTGCAATACAACAGGTTCTGTAGACATCTATGTGGAATCAGCTGACAAGGGTGTAAAAGGAGTACGCTTTTCTTGACACTAACATCGACCTATAATAAATTTAATAATAAAAATTAAATGTTGCGTAAGACAGGAGAGAATCGGCCAGTCTTCTGTTTATTCAACAACGTTGTGTTGCGATGGAGAAAGCATTCAAAAAAATAATGACTCTCCATCTGGAGCCGAATCCTGTCAAGATTGATGCAAGTGCGGTATTGGCTGCTCATCCAGCAAGATACTTCTGGGGGAACCTGCCTGCTATGCTTCGGCCTCTACTAGCGACAGACAATGAGAAGAAGACAAAACTTCAAGATTGCTTCGAGCCCAGAAGAGTTGCGAATTTAATCACAATTCAAACCAACCAGCGCTCAGTCTCTTCCTCAGGGGTGGTACCCTCACGGAAGAGGGTACCTCAGGGGTGGTACCCTCTTCCGTGTGGTACCCTCACGCTGCAGATTGATCATGGAGACACCGAATTTTATAATATATATGGAATAAATTTCATAATAAAATGTAAAAAAAAATTAATAATAACTTTTAATTTTTTTCTTAGGAGAGAATCAGCCAGTCTTCAATTTATTCAACGACGTGGAGGGTGTTGCGATGGAGAAAGCATTCCAAAAAAACTATTGCTCTACACCTGGAGCCGAATCCTGTCAAGATTGATGCAAGTGCTGTATTGGCTGCTCATCCAGAAAGATACTTCTGGGGGAACCTGCCTGGCATGCTTAGGCCTCTACTAGTGACAATGAGAAGAAGACAAAGCTTGTTGTGGGACGATTTGCGCATCCATCACTAATCCCAAGCTCCCAGTGAAGACCATACTGTATTGTATGCAACAAACTGGTTAGCGATTCTTTATGGCCAGTCAATGAGAGAGACTCACACAGTTCTTCAGATCCAACACGAAGAAGTAAGAAATCAGCGGCACTCACCATTTGCAGATGTCATCATTCCGTTTTTTATTGCGATTTTGCAAGACATGCATAAGAGCATCAGAGGGCTGAGGCGGACAAACCTTTACTTTGAACAAAAAACGCCTAAGCGGTGTAAGGCAGCGACGGCCGTTTCGCACGATTGTGCTTCTTACGGCTACCTGTGTGACGCAGACAGGTGTGCCGGCCTATTTAAGGAGGAGCGTGAGATTAACCCCATGAGGGGTGTGTAGTTCTCAGACGCAAAAGGGCCTCACCTGTGTGCGCGTTACAATGAAAATCATCCACAGCAATCAAGTAAAATCTCAAATAAATACACCAAGATCATTTTGATCATTAAGACCTAGGGGTCCCATGGCATCCGTGCGAATTATCCATCGCGCTTCTTTTTGTAATAAGAGGCTATGCCTGTCACCTCCTTGTGTCATGAATGGGATCACCTCAACTCCAGCAAAGCCCAGGCATTTTTTATCTCCCCCGTGTTTCTGCCATACACGGTCTATAAGACGGGGGCAGCCTTTCCTTGTTCTGATGGAGTTGAGGTGCTCACGGAACCTTTCTAACATGGGCCTGATTGTCTTACCGATATAAAAAGCTCCACACTCACATTTAACCACATATACAATGTATGCGGTTTTACATGTGCAGAATTGTCTCATTCTGTGTGATACACTCCCTATAGAAAGGACCTTGTCCCGAAGGATGTATCCACAGAAGGAGCAATTGCCGCATCGATGGTTACCTGAGGTTTTTTTTTACACCTAGCCACTGACTTGGGTTCTGTTCACACTTCATGCGGCTACTAACTAAATGGTCTCTCAGGGTATGTGTTTTTCAAAAAGCGATAAGGGGTTTCTTATCCGTGAATTCACCTAGACTATTCTCATTCTTTAACAGATCCCAATTATCATGGATAATTTTTTTGATTGAGTCAGCCATGGGGCTATACTTAAATACAAACACGAATCGGTTATCTTCCTCAAGTTTCTTATTTTGATGTAGTAATTCCTTCCTTTTATTTCCTTTTATTTGCCCTGATAAACGCTTCATCCAGCATTCTCAAAGGATATTCCCTCTTCAGTAGACGATTTTTTAACTCAGTAGCCTGTCTTAAATACCCATCCCTGTTGCTGTTGATGCACCTTAATCGTGTGAATTGTCCATATGGTATGGCCTCCTTCACACTACGTGGATGAAAGCTTCCATGGTGTAGAAGGGAATTCGAAGCAGTGGGTTTACGGAAACCCTCTGTTACAATTTCCCCATCGCGTATAATGACACGGACATCAAGAAACTCCAAAGTCCCCCCCCAAAAATTTTAGGGTGAAACGCATGTTCATGTCATTCTCGCGATTTAGATAGGAAACAAATTCTTCACACAAAGCACGAGTTCCCCTCCACACCATGAAGACATCATCCACGTAGCGCGAAAACATCTGTATATTGGTCAGAAAGGGATTCTTTGTATTAAACACATATCTACTTTCAAAGTTATTGAGGTATATATTGGCAAAGGTACACGACACTGGCATCCCCATCACCGTGCCATGCACCTGCCGATACCACTGTTGTCCAAACCTGAAAGTATTGTTGCCCAATACAAATAATAATGCTTCCTCAACAAATTGGACATAGGTTTCATCCTTATCTGTGGACCTAAGCATATCCACGACAGCCCCTACTCCCGCTCGCTGGGGGATGCGGGTATATAAACTTTCTGCATCCAATGACACCAGTTCTTAACTTTAAAATACTGAGGGGCATTTCAATGAATTCTATTGATTCAACAGTTTTTTAAATAATATATCATCTTGTAACAGAGAAACTGGTATAGTACAGAAACAGTATACCGCAATTGTGTATGAGGAGGACTGTGATTGATAAAATATTCTTTATTTAAGTAGAGCCAACATATTGCACAGCACTATACAATCAGAGGGCACACGTACAAGCAAAATCCAACATTACAGTGTAACAAACTAAATCAACAATTAAAGCAAGAGAAGTGAGGACCCTGCTACCAAGACAATAGTAGATTAGTTAGTAGATGGAAAAAAGAAGTTTAGTTTTTGAAAGATTCAATTTCAGATGGAGAGAGGACATGAGGACAATCACTACTGTTTTGTAGTAGTTCATAGAGGTGATACTGAAAACCAAATCCACAAACCAAAAGGCAAAGTGAATGAACAAAATGGAAATCTTTCAAATGAATATTTGGTGTGACCACCCTTTGCCTTCAAAATGACATAATTTTTTCTAGGTATACTTGCACACATTATTTGAAGGAACTCGGCAGGGAAGTTGTTTCCACGTTGAATTTATGACTTTTTGGTCACAATTCTTCCATGAATACCACTTTTCTGAAAAGTAGATGGGTGTACCTGAATTCCACTGGTTTCTGAGCTGATGGCACTGCTGGACATCTTCTGATATTGAAGAGAAGCAAACATGATTTGACTTTCATCTGCTGCACTAAGTTTTCATGGCATCTACCTATATTGCTTGTTATTTTTAATGTTGCCAGTTTCCTTTTTCTTTTTCAAAAGAGAGTTATATATGATAGACTGTTTTGGGAGAAATGATAAGTAATATATTGAGCCTTTTAGACTTGTGAAACATCAGCAAGACAACACAGCTTTTATGGAAATAATAGAGCATGCTTCCTGAACTTGATCAGATAGATAGGCCACTTATTCTAATGTTGTTGGGGACTTTAGATACCACATTATTTAATAATCAAGATGAGATTAACCTGGATTTGTGTCAGCAGCTATGACAATACATTACATGTTATGATTGTTCCCTGGACATTATAGTCTTGAATTCCATTACCTTTTTTATGATCCTTTATTGCAGCAACACGCTTTCAATGTTTTTACAAATCCAAGATTGAAAACTCAAAATTTTAAATTGTTCAATCTTTAAACCCTGCAGAGATCTGAAACAAGTAAATAGATTACACAACTGATGTCCATCATTCTTGCAATCTTAGTAAGTACTTAAGAGTAGGGTTGAGCAAACTCGAACTGTAAAGTTTGGGTTCGTACCGAACTTTAGGTTTTTTTGCACCCGAACATTTTCGTAAAAGTTCGGGTTCGAGTTCGGTGTTCGATTTAATGGCGCTTATTGAAAGGCTGCAGGGCAGCCAATCAACAAGCGGTTAACTAGTTTGCCCTTAGAAGCCATCACAGCCTTGCATACTAATGGCATGGCTGTGATTGGCCAAGTGCAGCATGTGACCCAGCCTCTATATAAACTGGAGTCACGTAGAGCCACACGTCACTCTGCTCTTACTAGTTGTAGGGATAGGATGCTGCTGCTGTGAGGGAGAGAATAGGAAAGACTCTGATATCTGCACTTGGTGTGAAGTCAGCGATCTACAGCGTTTTTTGTTTTGGGGGTGCAATGCAACATTTTTGTACCCTGCCCTGATCCCAGTGAGACTGAAAAAAAAAAGTTTTAATCCATCTGTTAGTTAGGTGAGCGTCGGTGGCCATTTTGTGCAACAGCAGTGCACCAGCACTCCATATGTGCGAGGGAGAATCATTTCATCCTGTTCTTGTAGTTCAGTGGCCAACATATACCCATTTTTAAAGTGCACCTGCACTGAATATGTACCAGGGTAAGGGAAAATAATACCGTCTGTGAGTTCAGGGACCCAGGGGGTGACATATCCCCATTTTTTTTGTAAAGTACCCCTGTGCTGCATTTCTGAGAGTGAAATATAGTCAGTTAAATCCATCTGTTCCATTGTGGGGTGACATATTTACATTTTACCTTGTACCTCTGAGGCTTGCACTGCATATCTGACAGGCAGGCACATAAATTCAGCAAATCCATCTGTTCCCTTTTTTTTGGGAGCAATAAAGTACCTTTTTGCCCTGTGCTGCATTTCTGACAGTCCAATAAAACCGCCAAATACTGCAGTTACATTTTTTGCTGAAAAATTTACATTTTTGTTGCTATAAAGTACATTTGCAGCCTACGCTGCGCTCCTGTCAGTCAAATAAAACCATTAAATACCACTGTTACATTTTTGGGCTTCAAATTCCCATTTTTGGGTGTAAAGTACCTCTGAGGCCTGCACATGTGACAGGCAGGCACATAAATTAAGCAAATCCATCTGTTCCATTGTAGGGGTGACATATCCACCATTTTTTATGCTAAAAACCTCTGTGCTTCATTTGTCAGAGTGAAATATAATCACAGTTAAATCCATCTGTTTTATTTAGGGTTAAAAAAAACAATAAAGTACCTTTTTGCCCTGTGCTGCATTTCTGGTAGTTAAAGAAATACAGTTAAATCCATCTGTTTCATTGTGTGTGAGAAAAAAACTTTTTTTGGGCAATAAAGTACCTTTGCTGCCTGCAATGCATAGCAAACAGGGCAATAAGTTAAAAAAAACTTGTCTGTTCCATTGTTGGGTGACATTAACCCATTTTGGCCGTCAAAAAAACCCTGCTCTGCATTGTTTACAAGGAATTTAATTTAGTAAAAAAGTCTGTTACTTCGGTGGGTGACCGCAAGAAATGAGGAGAGAATCAAACAAGCCCTGGTCGTGGTGCTGGCTGGTGTTGGTGGAGCTCCTGTTGCAGGGAGAGGACGTCGTCAATCTGTGCCAGCTACATGCCCAAGTGAAGCACCTTCCTCAGGTGCAAGTAGGCGACAGAACCTTCAGCGTTATTTGATAGGGCCGAATGCAGCTCTATGAATGGTGAGGCTAGAACAAGTACAGGCGATAGTAGATTAGGTGGCTGACAGTGCCTCCAGTTCCTTCACATTGTCTCTCACCCAGTCCCATGCTGAAAGATCAGAGTTGGCACCTGCAGCCCATGGCCATCAGTCTTTCACCTCACCCCCTTGCAAATCAGCCAAGCAGTCTGAGCCCCGTCATGCAGCAGTCTCTTCTGCTTTTTGATGACTCTGCTGGCAGGGTTTCCCAGGGCCATCCACATATCCCTGCCCTAAAAGTGGAAGAGATTAAGTGCACTGATGCCCAACCACTTATGTTTCAAGATGAGTACATGGGAGGACCACCGCAGCATGTCACGGATGATGACGAAACACAGGTGCCAACTGCTGTGGCTTTCGAAAGTGTGCAGACCGACAAGGAGGAAAGGGGTGAAGCCTGGGTGGAAGATGATGTGGAGGATGATGCGGTCCTCGACTCCGCATGGAATCAAGATCATGCTAGTGACCTGTGTAGTTCGAAGGATGAGGCGGTGGTCACACAGAGCCACCAGCACAGCAAAAGAGGGAGCAGGGTGCAAAAGCAGAGTGGCCATCCACTAGACAGTATGCCTGCTACTGCCCACCACACCAAGGGACCGAGCACACCAAACCAGCTCCAAGGAGTTCCCTGGCGTGGCAGCTCTTCAGACAATGTGCTGATGACAAGACACGAGTGGTTTGCACGCTGTGCAATCAGAACCTGAAGTGAGGCATAAACATTCTAAACCTACATGACCAGGCATCTAAGTGCAAAGCACGAGCTGCAGTGGAGTAGACACCTCAAAAACCAAGAAAGGTCTCTGGCTCCTCCTGCTTCCTCTTCTGCTGCAGTCTCGGTCTCTTCATCCACCTCTGGAGTGACAGTGGCACCTGCCACCCCGCAAACAGAGGATGTGGCAGCAACACCACCACCTTGGTCACCAAGCATCTCCACAATGTCCCATGGAAGCTTTCAGCTGTCTATCTCCCAAACACAGGAGCGAAAGAGGAAGTACCCCCCTACCCACCCACGATCCCTGGCCCTGAATGCCACCATTTCAAAATGACTGGCCTTTGAAATACTGTCATTCCGTCTGGTGGAGACAGAGAGTTTTAAAGGCCTTATGGCGGTGGCTGTCCCACAGTACGTCGTGCCCAGCCGCCACAACTTTTCCAGGTGAGCCATCTCTACCCTGCACAACCAAGTGGGGGACAAAATCAGGTGTGCACTGTGCAACGCCATCTGTGGCAAGGTCCACATAACTTCGGATACGTGGACCAATGAGCACGGTCAGGGACGTTATATCTCCCTAACAGCACACTGGGTAAATGCAGTGGCGGCTGGGCCTGAGGCGGATAGCAGTTTGGCGCATGTCCTTCTACCACCGAGGATTACAGGGCATTTCTCTTTGCCTCCTGTTGCTTCCTCCTCTTACTCCGCTACCTCATCCTCTACCGCCTCCTCATCTGGTCAGCGAAACACCTTCACCACCAACTTCAGCACAGTCAGGGGTAAACGACAGCAGGCAGTTTTGAAACTTATCTGTTTGGGGGACAAACCCCACACCACGCAGGAGCTGTGGACGGACATGGAACAACAGACCAATGAGTCGTTGGGTCCTAATGAGCCTCAAGCCCGGCCTGGTGGTGTGCGATAATGGGCGAAGTCTCGTAGCAGCTCTGGGCTTAGGCGGTTTGACGCACATCACTTGCCTGACGCATGTGCTGAATTTGGTGGTGCATAAATTCCTGAAAAATTACCCCAATATGTTAGAGCTGCTGCAGAAAGTGCGGGCCGTCTGCCTGCGCTTTCGGCGTTCTCACCCTGCTGCTGCTCGCCTGTCAGTGCTGCGGCGTAACTTCGGCCTTGCCGCTCACCGCCTCATATGCGACTTGCACACAAGGTGGAACTCCACCTTGCACATACTGTGCAAGCAGCAGCAGGCGATAGTGGAGTTTCAGCTGTACCTCACACGGGTGAGTGGCTCTGCAGAACAGCACCACTTCACCACTAATAAGTAGGCCTCCATGCGAGACCTGTGTGCCTTGTTGCGCTGTTTCGAGTACTCCACCAACATGGCCAGTGCCGATGACGCCGTTCTCAGCGTTACTATCCCAATTCTATGTCTCCTTGAAAAAACGCTTCGGGCGATGATGGAAGACAATGTGGCACAGGAGGAGGAGGAAGAGGGATCATTTACAAGGGTTTCAAGCCCGTCATTCACAAGTGGCTCTGAGGGTGGGTTCCTGCACCAACATACGCCAGGTACACAATTATACAGCCAGGGCACATGTGCAATACACCATATTTATCTGTATGTTCAATCTGTGGCTGACCTTTCTACAGCAATTTTTTGGTGGGCGCAATGCAACATGTCAAATTAATTTTAATAATTTAATACTTAATCCGTCTGTTAGTTTGGTGGACGACAAAACTATTTTTTTGTGAAGTACACCTGCACCTGCATATGTGCCGGGGACAATAATATAGTTAATCCATCTCTGAATTAAGGGGTTGACATATTTGCATATTTGGCTGTGATATACCCCTTCTCTACATAGCGGACAGGGAAATAACTTTCAAAAATTCGTCTGTTATATTGTTGGGTGACATTCACCAATTTTTGCTGTGATATACCCCTATTCTACATAGCGGACAGGGAAATAAATTTCACTAATTCGTCTGTTACATTGTTGTGTTACATTAAACAATTTTTGGCTGTGATATACCCCTGCTCTACATAGCGGACAGGGAAATACATTTCCCAAATTTGTCTGTTACATTGTTGTGTGACATTCACCAATTTTTGGCTGTGATATACCCCTGCTCTACATAGCGGACAGGAAAATAAATTTCACTAATTTGTCTGTTACATTGTTGTGTGACATTTACCAATTTTTGGCTGTGATATACCCCTGCTATACCTAGTAGACAGGTAAAAACATTTCACTAATTTGTCTGTTACATTCTTGGGTGACATTAACCAATTTTTGGCTGTGATATACTCCTGCTCTACATAGCGGACAGGGAAATAAATTTCACAAATGCGTCTGTTACATTGTTGGGTGACAAATTCTCATCTTTTGTGCTAGAAAGTACATTTGTGGCCTACGCTGAATTTATGACAGTCCAATAAAACCATTAAATACTGATATAAATTGTTGGTTGAAGAAATAACACTTTTTGGGATAGATAGTACATTTGCAGTCTGCGCTGCATTTCTAGTAGTCAAATAAAACCAGTAAATACTGCTATTACATTGCTGTTTGACAAATTCTAATTTTTTTTGATAGTGAAGTATTTGTATTAAATTCAACTGTCACACTGTTGTGTGACTTCAAGAAATTTTTTCTCTTCATGACACCGACACAGCCTTACTGTCAGTGAACTTAATTGATGACTATTGGCGGTTACATTGTCGCCTGACATAAACCATCTGTTAGTTTCGTGGGTGAACGCAAAGAATGAGGAGAGCGTCAAATAAGGGACGTGGCCCTGGTCGTAGGTAGAGGACATTGTTGTAGGTAGAGGACATGGTCGATCTGTGCAAGCTACACGCCCAAGTGAAAAACACCTTCCTGAGGTGCGAGTAGGCGACAGAACCTTCAGCATTATTTGGTAGGCCCGAATGCAGCTCTACGAATGGTGAGGCCAGAACAAGTGCAGGCGAAAGTAGATTGGGGGGCTGACAGTGGCTCCAGTTCCTTCACATTTTCTCCCACCCAGTCCCCTTCTGAAAGCTCAGAATTCGCACCTACAGCCCATGGCCATCTGTTTTTCAACTCCCCCCTTGCAAATCAGGCAAGCAGTCTGAGCCCCAAGTCATGCAGCAGTCTCTTCTGCTTTTTGATGACTCTGCTGGCAGGTTTTCTGTGGGCCATCCACATAGCCCTGCCCTAAAAGTGGAAGAGATTAAGTGCACTGATGCCCAACCACTTATGTTTCAGGATGAGGACATGGGAAGACCACCGCAGCACGTCACTGATGATGACGAAACACAGGTGCCAACTGCTGCAGCTTTCTGCAGTCTGCAGACCGACAAGGAGGGCGGGGTAAAGAGTGGGTGGAAGATGATGTGGAGGATGAAGAGGTACTAGACCCCACATGGAAAAATGCGAGTGACGTGTGCAGTTTGGAGGAAGAGGTGGTGGTCGCACAGAGGCACCAACACAGCAAAAGAGGGAGCAGGGTGCAAAAGCGTCTGTTACATTCTTGGGTGACATTTTACCATTTTTGCCGTGAATAAACCCCTGCTCTGCATAGGTGACAGGGACCTAATTTTGTAAAATCGTCTGTTCCATTGGTGGGTGACATGAACCAAGTTTTGCCTTGAATAAACCCTCGCTCTGCATAGTTTACAGGGACCTAAATTTCTAAAAATTGTCTGTTACATTGATGATTGACATCAACCCATTTTGCCGTATACAAACCCCTTCTCTGCATAGGTGACAGTGACCTAAATTTCTAAAATTCTTCTGTTACATTGATGGTTGACATCAACCCATTTTGCCATATACAAACCCCTTCTCCGCATTGCTGACAGGGAACAAAATTGAGTAAAAACGTCTGTTACTGATCGGAAGATGCGCGACTACAAGGGCACGCTGGTAGATGCGCTGCTGATGGCATTCCCTCCTGACAGCGGGGGCTCAGTGGAAGCACAAGGCGAAAGCTGAGGAGGAGGAAGAGGTCGCCAACGTGGCTGGGGCACCGCCAGCACCTCATAAGGCAGGGTTAGCATGGCCGAAATGTGGAAACGTTTTGTCAGCACGCCACAACAACCAGCACCACCAGCTGATATGGAACGTCTTAGCAGGAGGCAGCATTTCAGCAACATGGTGGAGCAGTATGTGTGCAGATGCCTACACGTACTGACTGATGGGTATTCCCCCTTCAACTTTTGGGTCTCCAAATTGGACACATGGCCTGAGCTTGCCCTTTACGTCTTGGAGGTGCTGGCCTGCCCTGCAGCCAGTGTATTGTCTGAATGTTTGTTTAGCATGGCAGGAGGGGGTTATCATAGACAAGCGCAGCCGCCTGTCCACAGCCAATGTGGACAAGCTCACGTTCATTAAAATGAACCAGGCAGGGATCCCACAGGACTTGTCTCTTTGTTTTATTTTTTATATTTCCCAATGTTTTGGGTCTTCCGAAATTTAAACAAAAAAATAAATAAAATAAAGTAAAATAAAAAACAAAAACCAGTGTTGGCTACCTCCTCCTCCTCCACCGCCGCTTTCACCTCCACCACCACATCCACCGCCTCCCCCACCACCACATCCACCGCCTCCCCCACCTCCTACTCCATATAGACCTCATCCTTCTAGATCAAGATTATATTTTTTATTTTTACGTATTTTATGTTATTTTAAGTCATTTCCCTATCCACATTTGTTTGCAGAGCACTTGCCCTGCTCTTAACCACATTTTGCTGCCTTTTGTAGCCATCTAGCCCTTTCCATGACTATTTTAGAGCCATTTTAGTGCTCCAAAGTTCGAGTCCCCATTGAATTCAATGGGGTTCAGGTTCGGGGTCAAGTTCGGGTCCCGAACTCGAACTTTTTTGCGAAGTTCGTCCGAACCCCTCGAACCCGAACTTCCAGGTGTCTGCTCAACTCTACCTAAGAGACAAACAGTACCTGAAACTGTTGTGATATAAGAAACAGTGTTTCTTGGTGGTTTGTTTTTTGTGGTTCCACTAAAGGATATTGAAAAAGATACACATGTGGATAACATTTTGTTATCCTTCAGTTAAAGAAAGAAAAAAACAAAATGGTCACTGAAATAACTTGAAACTGAAAAAAAGTAATAATAATAAATAAAATTTACAGAAAATTAACTAATAAAAATCAGGTGGATTCCTTCCAAGAGTGCTTAAAGAGCTCAGTTCAGTCATTGCTGTGCCCCTATTTATAATTTTTAAGGATTCTCTAGGGACTGGTACAGTGCCAAGTGATTGGCGCAAGGCAAACGTGGTGCCCATATTCAAAAAAGGATCAAGGTCCTCCACAGGTAATTATAGACCAGTTAGTTTAACTTCTGTTGTGGGAAAAATGTTTGAAGGACTCTTATGGGACTATATACAGGCGTATGTGACTATAAATAATATTATAAGTGATAACCAGCATGGGTTTACCATTACCAAGGACAGAAGTTGTCAGACTAACCTGATTTGTTTTTATGAGGAGGTGAGTAGTAGCCTGGACAGAGGGGCGGCTGTGGATGTAGTGTTTCTGGATTTTGCAAAGGCTTTTGATACTGTCCCTCATAGACGCTTAATAACTAAAGTAAGGTATATTGGCTTGGAAAGTATAGTTTGTAATTGGATTGAAAACTGGCTAAAGGACCGTTCCAGAGAGTTGTGGTCAATGATTCCAATTCAGAATGGTCCCAGGTTATAAGTGGTGTACCCCAAGGTTCAGTGCTGGGCCCTTTATTATTTAATTTATTTATTAATGATATTGAGGATGGGATTAATAGCACCATATCTATTTTTGCAGATGACACTAAGCTGTGTAGAACTGTACGGTCTATGGAAGATGTCCACAAACTACAAGCTGACTTGAACACTCTGAGTGATTGGGCATCAACTTGGCAAATGAGGTTCAATGTGGAAAAATGTAAAGTTATGCATCTTGGTAGTAATATTCTCTGTGCTTCATATGTCCTAGGTGATGTAGCACTGGGAGAGTCACTTATAGAGAAGGATTTGGGTGTCCTTGTGGATGGTAGATTAAATTACAGCATACAATGTCAATCAGCTGCTTCTAAGGCCACCAGGATATTGTCATGCATTAAACGAGGCATGGACTCGCGGGGCAGGGATGTAATACTACCACTTTACAAAGCGCTGGTGCGGCCTCATCTGGAATATGCAGTCCAATCCTGGGCACCAGTACATAGAAAGGATGCACTGCAGCTGGAAAAAGTACAGAGGAGAGCGACTAAAATGATAAGGGGCATGGAGGGTCCTAGTTATGAAGAAATATTAAAATAATTGAATTTATTTAGTCTTGACAAGAAACGTCTAAGGGGGAAATGATTAACCTATATAAGTATGGCCAGCGGAGGATGTGAACGGACGTGCTAAGTGGAGCTCCCGCTCATCTCGACAGTTTATCCTGTAAAGAACCCTCTAAATCCGCATGCTTTTTTGCCTAAACTGAAGCCTCGGAGCTGCTACCATCTGCCCGCTCCAGTTTAAGACCTTTGCTGTCGTTTTGCATGCCGAAATGGGCCCAAAGAAAGATTCTAAAGGCCAGTGCAGGGATCTGCAAGATGGCGCCGGGCCTGACACGCCGCGACGCAGTGACCGGGCGAAAGACATACAGCGAGATGTGGCTGTCAAACTGGGGAGGTTTGCGCACGTAACAGACCCCCTGGACTTGCCTGATACGAGCGGGAAGCGAGATAGACCACCGTCTCAGCCCGGCCCTGACCGCGGGGGAGAGGAAGACAGGGAGCGTGATATGTCTCCCCGCAGCTCTAACAGGTATGAGGCACTGCGACTATGCGATGATACAGAAGGCATAGATAATGTGGACTCAGATATAGAGGAGCCAACTCTAAAAGATGTGTTAAAAGCTATAACGCAGTGTGGGAAGTAGCTGACGGCCCTGAGGATGCAAGTAGGCTCCATAAAGGAAGATGTGTCCATAGTGCGGCATGATTTGAAACGATTGGCAGACCGTACAACGGCCCTGGAAGGTCGAGTGGGGGAAATGGAGGATGTAATACCCCCTCTTAAGAGAGTCTCCGCTGATCATACACAGCAGATTGCGTTGTTATTGGCTAAGCAGGACGACCTCGAAAATCGGTCGCGGAGGAATAATGTGAGGATAGTGGGAGTACCGGAGAAGGTGGAGGGGTCTAACCCAACTGAATACTTTGAAGCATGGGCAAGAGACACTTTTGGAAAAGAGACTCTGACCCCTCTCTTTGCTGTTGAAAGGGCTCACAGAGTCCCTACTAGGCCGCTGCCGCCGGGTGCTCCGCCAAGGCCGGTTCTTATGAAGATTCTGCACTATAGGGACCGGGATATACTTCTACGTAAAGCCCCCGAACAACCTGATCTTTCCATTGGCGGTCAAAGGGTCTCATTGTTTCCAGACTACTCCATGGAGGTCCAAAAGCGAAGATCGCGATTCCTGGACATAAAAAGACGGCTGCGTGGATTGAATATCCCCTACTCAATGCTGTTTCCAGCGCGGCTGCGGGTAGTCGCTTTAGGCCGTACCAACTTCTTTGAGGATCCCAAGGAGGCTCTCCGATGGGTGGACAGCCACGAAAATCGTCTGAGGAATGCTGGTCCGCAGGCAGAAGATGGATGATGGGCGATTATAGCAGTTCAGTGTGCATGACTGAAAGGATGGTGTGGCTGAGATAAGATGTTTATGAGAAACGACAGTCATGTGCGCAGGGTTAGAGTCTCTGTTATTAGTTGATTAATATGAGAATATGATATATGCTATTGTGTTTTATGAATATCATTTCTATTGTGGGTTCGTCACATAACAGGCAGTTTTATTGAGAGATGTTGTGAGGAGACGGGAGCCTGTGTATTGAGTACCTTGTTGGGCAATACATAGCTCTGATAGCTAGAATCGGCTACGCCTCGCCACTAGAGGTCTCACCTGTACCGAGGAACTGGTGGTTCTGACACGATTAACTCTTTGAACCTGCAGTCCCTTTGGGAGTGTGTGCAGGGACCTGTTGGACACACCGGTGACCTTGTTGTAGACTAATTGAGTGCAGGTCGGTTGTATGTGTTTTTGTGTTAGTCTGTCTTTTTTGTTTCCTTTCCTTTTGTTGTCTGTTTGGTGTGTCTTCTTTGTCTCTGTTCAAATGTTGGGAGATGATGTTAGTTTTGGAACCAGGTTGTGCAGGAATATTCAGATACCCGCTATCAGAGTGGGACGAGAATTGCAGCTGAGGTATGTTGAGGTGATGGATCAAACGCGGACCCGCCTCACTCATAGATGGTCGTTTAAGTCTAATGGCAAATATGGTGACTTTTTTAAGTTGGAATGTTAGGGGAATTAAGGAGGCCAACAAGAGACGGGCAGTGCTAGATGGCATGAGGAAGTATCAGCCCCTGATTTGCTGTCTCCAGGAGACCCATTTGTTACCAGAACAAACTAGCATTCTTACACCGAGGTGGGCCGGTCACTGCTTCCATGCCACCTATTCTGCCTATGCAAGGGGGGTGAGCATTTTAGTACATAGATCGGTTGCATTTACATGTACCTCCCAGATCATCGATAGAGAGGGTAGGTACGTGTATATACATGGCTCCTTGTACTCAGTGGAGTGTGTAATCATTGGAGTTTACATTCCCCCACCGTATTCCTCCCAGGTGATGAAAAAAATTATAGAATTAATGGCGGAAAGGCCTACGGTGCCTACCATTGTGCTAGGCGATTTTAACAATGTACCCTGCTTGTCACTAGATAAATTTCATGTCTCTCCACAGGTTGTCAGCAGCGATCTCACTCCCTTCGGCCGACTACTTAGAGAAGCATCCATATTAGACTTCTGGAGGTTGAGGTACCCAGACACTAGGCAGTTCTCCTGTCGCTCCAGCACGTATGGGTCCTTGTCCAGGATTGATTTTATTCTGGGCAATGAAGCATTGGGATGTTTGCTGGAGGATATTAGATATCTGCCTAGACAAATATCCGATCACTCGCCGGTTGTGGCGACTTTTCAGTTGTTGCCATCCGTGTCGCGCAGAGCTAATGTTTGAAGGTTTAACCCATATTGGTTGAATGTCCTGGTTGATTTGTCAGATGTCAGGGATGCTTTACAAGAATTTTTTGAACATAATCTCCCGTCAGCTGATAGAATAGTAGTTTGGGACACAATGAAGGAGTTTCTGAGGGGGGGTGCTAGCTGCAAAAATGAATGGCCAAAAAAAAGAGAATAGTGCCCTAACTAGACAGTTACTTTCGGCGGTGGAAGTGGCTGAGAGCGAGTATGTGGATAACCCTACACTAGAGCGTGAATTTCAGTGGAAAGAGGCGCAGCAACAGTTAGATGACCGCCTACTTCGTAATGCCCGTAATAGACGTTTTTTCCTGAAGCAGACGTACTATGAGGAAGGGGAAAAGGCGGGTAGGTTGCTAGCCCTGATCATTAAAGCGCAACAGACCTCTAATTACTTGGCGGCGTTGCGCGACGCGGATGGTACGGTACAGGTGACCACTGATGGGATATCTCAAGTATTGGCAGGGTTTTACCGAAACCTTTACTCCTCTAAAATTGTGGCTACGGAAGCTGACATTAAAGATTTCCTTCATCCCCTACGGATACCCACTCTAGATCAGGACCAGAGAGCTCTTCTGGATGGCCCTTTCACCATGAGGGAGTTTGAAATAGCGCTGGGTGATATGGCTAATAATAAAGCCCCAGGAAGTGATGGCCTGCCTGCAGAGGTTTATAAACAATTCGCCCCAATCCTGTTGCCCCAGTTACTGGAGGTGTTTAATGAAGCCCGGCGGAAGGGGAAACTGCCTGACACAATGAATGAGGCAATCATAGTTGTAATACCTAAACCAGGGAGGGATCCGATGGAAGAGGAATCATATAGGCCCATTTCACTGTTGCAGGCAGATGTCAAGTTGCTGGCAAAGATGTTGGCTAATAGGCTTAATTCAGTCATTGCTTCGCTTATTAATAAAGATCAGGCAGGATTTATGCCAAATATGTCGACAGCGGTAAATATCAGGAGACTACATTTAAATGTTCAGGTGGGCCAGGTTCACGCCTTGAATGCTGCGGTCGCGTCTCTTGACGCGGCCAAGGCATTTGACAGCGTGGAATGGCGATACTTGTTCCTAGTACTGGAAAAAATGGGGGTGGGATCGGTCTTTATCGATTGGGTGAAAATGTTGTACGCATGCCCTTCGGCCAGAGTGCAGGTAAACGGATACATATCCGAAGGGTTCATATTGCAGAGGGGTACCAGGCAGGGCTGCCCGTTGTCGCCGCTACTGTTTGCGGTGGCAATAGAACCTTTGGCGGAGGCTCTACGATCATCCACCGGGGTTAAAGGATTTAGATATGGGTCAGTAACAGAAAAAGTTGCGTTATATGCAGACGACCTGCTTATGTTTTTAGACGACTGGGAGGTGTCCCTGCCAGCTGCAATGGAGATAATTGATGGCTTTGGACAAATCTCGGGCCTGAAAATTAATTGGACTAAGTCAGTCCTGTTGCCGCTGGATGGAGATGTTTCTATGGATCTTGTCAGGACCGGTGGGTTGCAGACTGTGTCTAGTTTTAAATACCTAGGAATACAGATCTCCAGAAATAGTGGGGACTATATAGATCTGAATGTAACGCCATTACCAGACAAATTCAGGAAGAAGGTGCAGGCGTGGTCTAAGCTTCCGTTATCTATTGTTGGCCGAACAAACCTGGTTAAAATGATTCTTATGCCCCAGCTCCTGTATGTGCTGCATAATGCTCCCGTGTGGATTCCAATGAAGGTGTTTTACACTGTGAACGCCATTTTTAGGGATCTAATCTGGAAGAAAGGGATCCCCGTATAAAACTGAGCACCCTGTGCAGACCTAAGACCCAGGGAGGATTGAGTGTCCCCGATCCAATGGTGTATTATTTGGCGGCTCAAATGCAGCACATCAGGGGTTGGGGCGAGGAGGAACAGGTTAATAAAACAGGTAGAATAGTTAAATACTTGCTTAAAAGGGGATGCCTTCTATCGGCGTTAGAGGACGGCACTTTTTTAGGGAAATAGGGAGGAGGTACGAGTTGCTGGGCATGATTCATAAGGTATGGTGGAAGACAAGGAAAATGGCAGGTGTTACGGGATATACGAAATTTACTCCCATATGGCCAAATATCATGTATGATGAACTCAATAAGGTCTCTAGCGCTAGGGCATGGGGGAAGTTTGGTCTGGACAGACTATGTCAGTTATTCGTAGGTACATCCCTTAAAGAATTTACTGCTCTACAACAGGAGTTTAGCTTACCTAAAGCTCTTTTTTATGTTTATTTGCAAGTGAGACATGCCGTGCAAGTGCAGGAGCGACGGGAGAAGTTGTTGCCCGCTCAGAGACATCTGATTGTTGACCTCACAGCTACCGGGGGCGGTTCTGGGGGAGGGATATCGCTGCACTATCTAAGCCTAATGGACGCTATAATTAAAAAAAATCCATTGCACCTGTTTGGAAAATGGGAAAGGGATATACCGGAATTGAAAGAGGACCAATGGGAAAAAGTGCTTGCTGACTTCCCTGATGTAGCGGTAAGTGAGGCCCATCGGGTTTCACAATTACTGCTGCTTCACAGGGCATATAGAACCCCGAAAATGTTGCATAAAATAGGGTTTCGTGCCGATGATAAATGTCCTAGATGTGGGATGGCATCCGCTGACCTCGCGCATTACTTGGGTCTAGTTGGGTAAATGAATGGAGTGTATATGAGCAGGATGGCATGGAGTGTGAGAGCGAGTTTGATCATATACTGAACTTTGCTGCAAGATGATTTCAAGATGAACTGCACCTGGACTTCGGGGAGGGGGGGTTGGGAAGGGGTTATTCTGTGTTGTTCTTATTGTATGTGTTGTAAAACATAAAATATGGAGATTTTTTGTCTTCAAATAAAAAGATTTTAAAGTATATAAATGGGCCATACAAAAAATACGGCGAAAAGCTGTTCCATGTAACATGTGCTCAAAAGACAAGGGGGCACTGCCTCCGACTGTAGAAGAAAAAGTTCAGTCTCCAGAAGCGTCAAAGCTTCTTTACTGTAAGAACTGTGAATCTGTGGAATAGACTTCCTCAGGACGTGGTCACAGCAGGAACAGTGGACAGTTTCACAAAGGGTTTAGACGAATTCTTAAAAGTAAAAAACATTAATGCTTATGAAAACGTGTAAAAATCTGAGTCACTTCCTTCTGGGATTCGTGTCCCCACCTATCCCTTGGTTGAACTTGATGGACGTTTGTCTTTTTTCAACCATATTAACTATGTAACTATAAGACCATCTTCAAACAGCTTGATGGTCCTGTTTTTGATTGAAGACACCTTTATTACAATCAGTCATTATACATACATACTTTAGTACTGTGACACAGCACAGGCCACGATTCAGCACTTAATAAATTACTTACAGTCATCTTTGCGAGCATGGCATTGCTATGTAATGTACAGGCTAAACTACACTATACATCACAATGCATGCTACACTAACATACCTATTCAATCACAAAACCTTCCAACAAAGCATTTAAACAGTAATGAGGTGAGGGGGGTGGGAAGGAGGGAGTAGGGAAGGGAAATCACATGCCCTCAGCTTTATTGAGAAGACAGAAACAAACAGGGGGAGAGGGGGAAGGAGAGGGGTTTAGTCCTCTTCTTCTTCGTCGACGTCCAAGATGTTGTAATCCTGCAGCAGACTATGGATAAGTCTACGGCAGTCCAGGATGGATTTTTTCTCCCTCCTGAGTACGAGCCGGTTCCTGGCAAACCATATAGCTTCCTTAAAGCAGTTCATAAGGCGCCAGGTCTCCTGGAAGGCTCCAACAGTATGAATCCCAGGAAATAGTCTGTATAGCACCAAAGTGTATTGCAGGCTGGGTCTGGGCTTGATGGTCCTGTTACTACAGTTGCAGATATTATTCAGACGTTTAACTCCTTAAGGACACAGCCTTATTTCACCTTAAGGACCAGGCCATTTTTTGCAAATCTGACCAGTGTCAATTTAAGTGGTGATAACTTTAAAACGCTTTGACTTATCCAGGCCATTCTGAGATTGTTTTTTCGTCACATATTGTACTTCATGACACTGTTAAAATGAAGTAAAAAAAAAAATCATTTTTATTTATAAAAAAATACCAAATTAGCAAAAATGGCAAATTTCCAAGTTTCAATTTCTCTACTTCTATAATACATAGTAATACCTCCAAAAATAGTTATTACTTTACATTCCCCATATGTCTACTTCATGTTTGGATCATTTTGGGAATGATATTTTATTTTTTGGGGATGTTACAAGGCTTAGAAGTTTAGAAGTTTAGAAGCAAAGTCACTTTGCGAGGCTTACATAATAGAAACCACCCAAAAATGACCCCATTCTAGAAACTACACCCCTCAAGGTATTCAAAACTGATTTTACAAACTTTGTTAACCCTTTAGGTGTTCCACAAGAATTAACAGAAAATAGAGATACAATTTCAAAATTTCACTTTTTTGCCAGATTTTCCCTTTTAATATTTTTTTTTCAGCTACAAAGCAAGGGTTAAAAGCCAAACCAAACTCAATATTTATGGCTCTGATTCTGTAGTTTACAGAAACACCCCATATGTGGTCGTAACCCCTGTATGGGCACACGGCAGGGCACAGAAGAAAAGGAATGCCATACGGTTATTGGAGGGCAGGTTTTGCAGGACTGGTTTTTTTGACACCATGTCCCATTTGAAGCCCCCCTGATGCACCCCTAGAGTAGAAACTTCAAAAAAGTGACCACATCTAAGAAACTACACCCCTCAAGGTATTCAAAACTGATTTTACAAACTTTGTTAACCCTTTAGGTGTTCCACAAGATTTTATGGAAAATAGAGATACAATTTTAAAATTTCACTTTTTTGGCAGATTTTCCATTTTAATATTTTTTTTTTCTTTTACAAAGCAAGGGTTAACAGCCAAACAAAACTCAATAAGAAACTACACCCTTCAAGGTATTCAAAACTGATTTTACAAACGTTGTGAACCCTTTAGGTGTTCCACAAGAGTTATTGGCAAATGGAGATGAAATTTCAGAATTTAAATTTTTTGGCACATTTTCCATTTTAATCCATTTTTCCAGTAATTAAACAAGGATTAACAGCCAAACAAAACTCAATATTTATGGCCCTAATTCTGTAGTTTACAGAAACACCCCATATGTGGTCGTAAACTGCTGTACGGGCACACGGCAGGGCACAGAAGGAAAGGAATGTCATACGGTTTTTGGAAGGCAGATTTTGCTGGACTATTTTTTTTTACACCATGTCCCATTTGAAGCCCCCCTGATGCACCCTAGAGTGGAAACTCCAAAAAAGTGACCCCATTTTAGAAACTACGGGATAGGGTGGAAGTTTTGTTGGTACTAGTTTAGGGTACATATGATTTTTGGTTGCTCTATATTACACTTTTTGTGAGGCAAGATAACAAGAAATAGCTGTTTTGGCACTGTTTTTATTTTTTGTTATTTACAACATTCATCTGACAGGTTAGATCATGTGGTATTTTTATAGACCAGGTTGTCACGGACGCGGCGATACCTAATACCTAACATAATATATAACATTTACACAATGATTTCATTTTTGAAGCAAAGAAAAATCATGTTTTAGTGTTTCCATAGTCTGAGAGCCATAATTATTTCAGTTTTTGGGCGATTACCTTGGGTAGGGTATGATTTTTGCGGGATGAGATGATGGTTTTATTGGCACTATTTTGGAGTGCGTGTGACTTTTTGATCGCTTGCTATTACACTTTTTGTGATGTAAGGTGACAATTATTTTTTTATTTAGCACAGTTTTTATTTTAAATTTTTTACGGTGTTCATCTGAGGGGTTAGGTCATGTGATATTTTCATAGAGCCGGTCGATACGGACGCGGCGATACCTAATATGTATACTTTTTTTTTTATTTATGTAAGTTTTACACAATAACAGCTTTTTTAAAACAAAAAAATTATGTTTTAGTGTCTCCATATTCTGAGCCATAGTTTTTTTTATTTTTTGGGCGATTGTCTCAGGTAGGGACTCATTTGTTGCGGGATGAGGTGACGGTTAGATTGGCACTATTTTGGTGGGCAAACGCCTTTTTGATCGCTTGCTGTTGTACTTTGTGTGATGTAAGGTGACAAAAAAATGGTTTATTTAGCACAGTTTTTATTTTTTATTTTTTACGGTGTTCATCTGAGGGGTTAGGTCATGTGATATTTTTATAGAGCCGGTTGATACGGACGCGGTGATACCTAATATGTATACTTTTTTATTTTCCCCTATTTTTCACCAATTTTTTTAACTTTTATTTGGGGAAAATTATGTTTTTGTTTATTTTTACTTGAAACTTTTAATTTTTTGGGGGGAAAACTTTATTTTTTCAACTTTTTTTTCACTTAATTTTTTTTGTCCCACTTTGGGACTTGAACTTTTGGGGGTCTAATCCTTTACAATGCATTCCAATACTTCTGTATTGGAATGCATTGGCTGTATGAGTAATACTGTGTGTATTACTCATACAGCTTCCGGCCTGTGAGATCCAGGGGGCTGGATCTCACAGGCACATCACAGGAAGGCAGCGTGCTGCCTTCCTTAGACATTGCGCTGCCTTCCATGCCATTGGGTCCCCCCTACAGCTGCATGGGGACCCGATGGCACCGCCCGCCGCCGCCGCAATAGGTAAAAGCCGCAAACCGCAGGTCTGAATTGACCTGCGGTTTGCGGTGATCGCCGACATGGGGGGGTAACGGGACCCCCCGGGTATTTAGCCGAGGTGCCTGCTCAATGATTTGAGCAGGCACCGGCTTCCGATCACCGCCCGCCGCGGTACCAGGACATAAGAGCGTACCTGTACGCCCTGTGTCCTGAAGAGGTTAAAGTCTATGGGACTGGAGCCAACCTCCCTGGTCGTGGCTGCAAGAGGAAAATCGATGACAAATTGAAAAGACGGTTAATACGAATGGTAACCAAACAGCCCAGAACAACTTCCAAAGAGATTAGAGGTGAACTCCAAAGTCTATATACATCAGAGTCAGATCGCACCATCTGTTGTTGTCTCAGTCAAAGTGAACTTAATGGAAGAAACCACTGTTGAAAGCAAATCATAAAAAAGCAGGGCTAGAATTTGCATATTGACAATCCACTAAGCTTGTGGGAGGATGTCCTTTGGACAGATGACACAGAACTTGAGCTCTCTGGAAATTCACATCAGCTCTAAGTTCCCACATGCAAAAATTAAGGATGCAAAGAAAAGAACATTGTACATACTTTGAAATATGGAGGAGGCTCGTTTATGTTTTGAGGCTGCTTTGCTGCATCTGGCAATTAATCTGTGCTGGATACAATGAAATATCAAGGCTATCAAGGCATTCTGAAGCGAAATGTGCTGCCCAGTGTCAGAATGTTTGGTCTCAGTCACAGGTCATGGGCCCTCCAACAGGATAATGAGCCAAAACACACAGCTAAAAATACCCAATAATGACTAAGAGCATAGTGCTGGGCTATTCTGAAGTGGCCTTCTATGAGTACTGATCTAAGTCCTATTGAATATCGGTGGAAGGAGCTGAAACATGCAGTCTGGAGATGGCACCCTTCAAACCTGAGACAGCTGGAGCAGTTTTCTCACGAGGAGTAACCCAAAATACCTGTGGACAGGTGCAGAATTTTCATTAAGATTTAAAGAAATGACTTGATTGCAGTGATTGCCTCAAAAGGTTGTATAACAAAATATTAAGTTAAGGGTAACATAATTTTTGTCCAGTCCAGTTTCATTAGTATAAATGTTTTTGTTGAATCACAATTCAAAAGCAATGTTGCACCTAGGTTTTTGAGGAGGAAAATAAGAAAAAAATAATATTTTGATCCAAATGGCATGCTTTTGGTGGGTTTGGAACTAGGGACCTGTTATTGGGGAAACTGTGGATGACGCACTGTTATGGGGAATCTGTGGATAATGCACTGTTATGGGGGATCTGTGGATGATGCACTGTTATGGTGGGATTTGTGGATGAGAGGCTGTTTTTGTGGGGATCTGTGGATGGCATACTGTTTATGGGGGGATTTGCCTATTTTGGCACTGGTCTAGGCCAGGGACAGCTAGTAAACTGCCATACTGGGCATGTTTCCAGTGGATCAATTAGGATTTGGCACCCAATGGCAAACCTGAAACTGCTCTGATAATACTAGTCCTGCATTTACTCCAGTTGTTGAATCTAGATAAGGTGGAGGACCTGTAGTGACATCATGACTGGTTGACTGTAGATCTTGCACTCAGCATTATTCATCCAGAGACCAGAAATGAGCTGCAGTGTACAATAAAGGCAACAGTGAATTTTGGAGAGCATTCATGACACTCTTCACCTACCGCTAGTATAATCTGTGCTCCTGCTAATTTGGAGGGGTGGAAAGTATTGCCACCAGTGGGGAAGTGTTTCTTATAGGAAAATACTGTTAGTTGTGTAAGTGTGAGATGGGGGACATTTTTCCTGTCAGTTGGGAATGGGTAGTTAGAGGGACGATGCTGCAGTCAGAGAGGGTGGGGTAGGATGAGGAAATTCTGTTGCTAGTGGGGTAAAGGTGATAAGGGGAAAATGCTGCTGTCAGTGGAGGAGGGGTGAGAAGATGTACAATGCTGCTGCTAATAGGGAATGTCACAGTGCACTCCCTCATGTCCCTGTAACCTTGTATATGGATGATTAATCTGCTCCTTTTATTAGGTTAGTGGTCATTCTATTAGATATAAGGCATCGTATTGTTAATTTAGAGAGCAAGCTAAGCCGCTCTCCCCTTTGGATTTGCCTGTGATACTGGAAATTGGAATATCTTTTGCATTGCGAGGAAGCGCTCATCCTTAGAAATCGTGGAATCTTACAACATGTTACTGTATATTTGATATGTGTGAACAGTCCGCCTTGTGGGAATAAAGTGCATTACTAGGGCCAACTCCTATTGCTCAGTGACTATCTTTAGTGGTCACAAGCCGCTTTCATGACAGGGAAGGGGAGAAAAGCGGGACAAGGCTGTTGTCAGGGAAGTGGTGAGAATGGAGACAAGGCTTCTGTAAGTGTTGTTTGCCACTGCAGTGGAGGTATATTGTTCTACATTGGAGATAATTCCAATTAATATACATTACAGCCTTAAGTTAAATTTTTGTTAATCTGAGTTTTATGTGATGGATCAGAACACAATAGTCTAAGTTGGTGAAGTGAAATAAGAAAACTATATAAATAAAACTATTGTTTAGAAATAGAAAACAGAAAATTGGCATGTGCGTATGTATTCACCTCCTTTGTTAGGAAGCCCATAAAAAGCCCTGGTGCAACCAATTACCTTCAGAAGTCACATAATTTGTGAAATGATGTCCACCTATGTGCAATATAAGTGTCACATGATCTGTCATTACATAAACACACCTTTTTTGAAAGGCCCCAGAAGCTGCAACAACTTAGCAAGAGGCATCACTAACCAAACACCCTATTCAACTCCTCCAGGGTTACCTTACATCTGTGCTGCCTCTCTGATTAATGCCCTCCTTGCCTGGTCTGTGAGTTTTGGTGGGCTGCCGTCTCTTGGCAGCTTTGCTATTGCGTCATGTTCTTTCCATTTGGCTATGATATATTTGATGGTGCTCCTGGGGATCATCAAAGATTTGGATATTTTTTTATACCCTAACCCTGACTTGTACGTCTCAACAACATTGTCCCTTACTTGTTTGGAGAGTTCCTTGGTCTTAATGGCATTAAGACCAAGGAACTCTCCAAACAAGTAAGGGACAATGTTGTTGAGACGTACAAGTCAGGGTTAGGGTATAAAAAAATATCCAAATCTTTGATGATCCCCAGGAGCACCATCAAATATATCATAGCCAAATGGAAAGAACATGACGCAATAGCAAAGCTGCCAAGAGACGGCAGCCCACCAAAACTCACAGACCAGGCAAGGAGGGCATTAATCAGAGAGGCAGCACAGATGTAAGGTAACCCTGGAGGAGTTGCAGAGTTCCACAGCAGAGACTGGAGTCTCTGTACATAGGACGACAATAAGCCATACGCTCCATAGAGTTGGGCTTTACAGGGAGTGCAGAATTATTAGGCAAGTTGTATTTTTGAGGATTAATTTTATTATTGAACAACAACCATGTTCTCAATGAACCCAAAAAACTCATTAATATCAAAGTTGAATATTTTTGGAAGTAGTTTTTAGTTTGTTTTTAGTTTTAGCTATTTTAGGGGGATATCTGTGTGTGCAGGTGACTATTACTGTGCATAATTATTAGGCAACTTAACAAAAAACAAATATATACCCATTTCAATTATTTATTTTTACCAGTGAAACCAATATAACATCTGAACATTCACAAATATACATTTCTGACATTCAAAAACAAAACAAAAACAAATCAGTGACCAATATAGCCACCTTTCTTTGCAAGGACACTCAAAAGCCTGCCATCCATGGATTCTGTCAGTGTTTTGATCTGTTCACCATCAACATTGCGTGCAGCAGCAACCACAGCCTCCCAGACACTGTTCAGAGAGGTGTACTGTTTTCCCTCCTTGTAAATCTCACATTTGATGATGGACCACATGTTCTCAATGGGGTTCAGATCAGGTGAACAAGGAGGCCATGTCATTAGATTTTCTTCTTTTATACCCTTTCTTGCCAGCCACGCTGTGGAGTACTTGGACGCGTGTGATGGAGCATTGTCCTGCATGAAAATCATGTTTTTCTTGAAGGATGCAGACTTCTTCCTGTACCACTGCTTGAAGAAGGTGTCTTCCAGAAACCGGCAGTAGGACTGGGAGTTGAGCTTGACTCCATCCTCAACCCGAAAAGGCCCCACAAGCTCATCTTTGATGATACCAGCCCAAACTAGTACTCCACCTCCACCTTGCTAGCGTCTGAGTCGGACTGGAGCTCTCTGCCCTTTACCAATCCAGCCACGGGCCCATCCATCTGGCCCATCAAGACTCACTCTCATTTCATCAGTCCATAAAACCTTAGAAAAATCAGTCTTGAGATATTTCTTGGCCCAGTCTTGACGTTTCAGCTTGTGTGTCTTGTTCAGTGGTGGTCGTCTTTCAGCCTTTCTTACCTTGGCCATGTCTCTGAGTATTGCACACCTTGTGCTTTTGGGCACTCCAGTGATGTTGCAGCTGTGAAATATGGCCAAACTGGTGGCAAGTGGCATCTTGGCAGCTGCACGCTTGACTTTTCTCAGTTCATGGGCAGTTATTTTGCGCCTTGGTTTTTCCACACGCTTCTTGCGACCCTGTTGACTATTTTGAATGAAACGCTTGATTGTTCGATGATCACGCTTCAGAAGCTTTGCAATTTTAAGAGTGCTGCATCCCTCTGCAAGATATCTCACTATTTTTGACTTTTCTGAGCTTGTCAAGTCCTTCTTTTGACCCATTTTGCCAAAGGAAAGGAAGTTGCCTAATAATTATGCACACCTAATATAGGGTGTTGATGTCATTAGACCACACCCCTTCTCATTACAGAGATGCACATCACCTAATATGCTTAATTGGTAGTAGGCTTTTGAGCCTATACAGCTTGGAGTAAGACAACATGCATAAAGAGGATGATGTGGTCAAAATACTCATTTGCCTAATAATTCTGCACTCCCTGTATGGCAGAGTGGCCAGAAGAAAGCCATTACTTTCAGCTAAAAACAAAAAGGCAAACTCCCAAAATGAGGAAGGTGCTTTGGTCTGATGAGACTAAAATTGAACTTTTCGGCTATGAAATAAAACGCTATGTCTGGCGCAAACCCAACACATCACATTACCCAAAGAACACCATTTCCACAGTGAAACATGGCAGTGGCACCATTATGCTGTGGGGATGTTTTTCAGCAGCCGGGACTGGGAAACTGGTCAGAGTTGAGGGAAAGTTGGATGGTGCTAAATACAGGGATATTCTTGAGCAAAACCTGTACCACTCTGTACGTAATTTGAGGCTAGGACGGAGGTTCACCTTCCAGCAGGACAATGACCCCAAACACACTGCTAAAGCAACACTTGAGTGGTTTAAGGGGAAACATGTAATTGTGTTGGAATGGCCTAGTCAAAGCCCAGATCTCAATCCAATAGAAAATCTGTGGTCAGACCTAAAGATTGCTGTTCACAAGCACAAACCATCCAACTTTAAGGAGCTGGAGCAGTTTTGCAAGGAGGAATGGGCAAAATCCCAGTGTTAAGATATAGTAAGCTCATAGAGACTTATTGAAAGTGACTTGGAGCTGTGATTACCACAAAAGGTGGCTCTACAAAGTATTGACTTTACGGGGGTGAATAGTTATGCACATTGACTTTTTCTGTTATTTTGTCCTATTTGTTGTTTGCTTCACAATAAAAAAAAAAATCTTCAAAGTTGTGGGCATGTTCTGTAAATTCAATTATGCAAATCCTTAAACAATCCATGTTAATTCCAGGTTGTGAGGCACCAAAACACGAAAAAAGTCAAGTGGGGTGAATACTTTTGCAAGGCACTGTATGTGTAAACCTATCAGTTATCTATAGCATTCAGATTCCAATTTTCTTTTTTCCAAGATAAAATAAATTGAGTGATCCGTTTGGTTGTCCATTTGTATATACAGGAGCTCATTGACAGCTGGGCAGAAGATGGCCTTAAGCTAATTTGGTTGTCTAAACTCATGTGTAATGATTTCTTGCCAAAGCAAAAAAAGCATAATATTTGGTGCCCTGCGATTTCATTCCATCCACAATTATTCACGTTTTGATGTGTGTGTGAAAATTATATTTGTGTTATGGTCGGTGTTTATCCAAATCTATGCAGCAGAACCTTAGGCCAGAGCTACGTACCAATCACACTGTATTAGTCCCACCTCCTTCCAGAAATCATATAGTAAACACTACAGAGAACACAGCAGAAATCAATAGAACAGTGTCAAACTTTTTCTTTTCATTTTTTTTAATGACAAAAAAAGTGTACTTTCCAGCAACATTCAGACTTTCAAAAGAACTAGAACACAAATGGACCCCCTAAGAAGTGAATTGGTGCCATTAAGATTTGTTAGGGTTCTTTAAAAAATGGAGCTGAGCTGAAATACCAGACAAAAGTCATGGACAGTGTGGCTCTGCTTTTGAAAGAGGGCAGTCATGTTTCTACTACTTGGCAAACCATTTTAATATTGCGTGTTTGATGGATAAGAGCGACATTTATGGGACACAATCTTGGTCACGTTCTTGTAATAAAGCTTTGTGCAGTGCTATGTATGGACACCTTTAGGGGCATTATTGTTACTGAAATGCATTTAGTCCATAAATAGAGTTGAGCGAACACCTGGATGTTCGGGTTCGAGAAGTTCGGCCGAACTTCCCGGAAATGTTCGGGTTCGGGATCCGAACCCGATCTGAACTTCGTCCCGAACCCCATTGAAGTCAATGGGGACCCGAACTTTTCGGCACTAAAAAGGCTGTAAAACAGCCCAGGAAAGAGCTAGAGGGCTGCAAAAGGCAGCAACATGTAGGTAAATCCCCTGCAAACAAATGTGGATAGGGAAATGAATTAAAGAAATAAAAATAAAATGACCCAATATCAATTGGACAGAGGTCCCATAGCAGAGAATCTGGTTTCACGTCAGCAGAGAATCAGTCTCTTCATGCCATAGCAAAGAATCTGGCTTCATGTCAGCACAGAATCAGTCTCTTCATGCCATAGCAGAGAATCTGGCTTCATGTCAGCACAGAATCTGTCTTCATGTCATAGCAGAGAATCAGGCTTCACGTCACCCACCACTGGAACAGGCCACTGTCACACATTTAGGCCCCGGCACCCAGACAGAGGAGAGCGGTCCCGTAACAGAGAATCTAGCCTTATGTCAGCGCAGAATCTGTCTTCATGTCATAGCAGAGAATCAAGCTTCACGTCACCCACCACTGGAACAGGCCACTGTCACACATTTAGGCCCAGGCACCCAGTCAGAGGAGAGAGGTCCCGTAACAGAGAATCTGGCTTGATGTCAGCACAGAATCTGTCTTCATGTCATAGCAGAGAATCAGGCTTCATGTCACCCACCACTGGAACAGGCCACTGTCACACATTTAGGCCCAGGCACCCAGGCAGAGGAGAGAGGTCCCGTAACAGAGAATCTGGCCTTATGTCAGCGCAGAATCTGTATTCATGTCATAGCAGAGAATCAGGCTTCAAGTCACCCACCACTGGAACAGGCCACTGTCACACATTTAGGCCCCGGCACCCAGACAGAAGAGAGCGGTCCCGTAACAGAGAATCTGGCCTTATGTCAGCGCAGAATCTGTATTCATGTCATAGCAGAGAATCAGGCTTCACGTCACCCACCACTGGAACAGGCCACTGTAACACATTTAGGCCCAGGTACCCAGGCAGAGGAGAGAGGTCCCGTAACAGAGAATCTGGCCTTATGTCAGCGCAGAATCTGTCTTCATGTCATAGCAGAGAATCAAGCTTCACGTCACCCACCACTGGAACAGGCCACTGTCACACATTTAGGCCCAGGCACCCAGTCAAAGGAGAGAGGTCCCGTAACAGAGAATCTGGCTTGATGTCAGCACAGAATCTGTCTTCATGTCATAGCAGAGAATCAGGCTTCATGTCACCCACCACTGGAACAGGCCACTGTCACACATTTAGGCCCAGGCACCCAGGCAGAGGAGAGAGGTCCCGTAACAGAGAATCTGGCCTTAAGTCAGCGCAGAATCAGTCTTCATGTCATAGCAGAGAATCAGGCTTCACGTCACCCACCACTGGAACAGGCCACTGTCACACATTTAGGCCCCGGCACCCAGACAGAGGAGAGCGGTCCCGTAACAGAGAATCTGGCCTTATGTCAGCGCAGAATCTGTCTTCATGTCATAGCAGAGAATCAGGCTTCACGTCACCCACCACTGGAACAGGCCACTGTCACACATTTAGGCCCAGGCACCCAGGCAGAGGAGAGAGGTCCCGTAACAGAGAATCTGGCCTGATGTCAGCACAGAATCTGTCTTCATGTCATAGCAGAGAATCAGGCTTCACGTCACCCACCACTGGAACAGGCCACTGTCACACATTTAGGCCCAGGCACCCAGGCAGAGGAGAGCGGTCTCGTAACAGAGAATCTGGCCTTATGTCAGCACAGAATTTGTCTTCATGTCATAGCAGAGAATCAGGCTTCACGTCACCCACCACTGGAACAAGCCACTGTCACATATTTAGGCCCCGGCACCCAGACAGAGGAGAGAGGTCCCGTAACAGAGAATCTGGCCTTATGTCAGCGCAGAATCTGTATTCATGTCATAGCAGAGAATCAGGCTTCACGTCACCCACCACTGGAACAGGCCACTGTCACATATTTAGGCCCAGGCACCCAGGCAGAGGAGAGAGGTCCCGTAACAGAGAATCTGGCCTTATGTCAGCGCAGAATCTGTATTCATGTCATAGCAGAAAATCAGGCTTCACGTCACCCACCACTGGAACAGGCCACTGTCACATATTTAGGCCCAGGCACCCAGGCAGAGGAGAGAGGTCCCGTAACAGAGAATCTGGCCTTATGTCAGCGCAGAATCTGTATTCATGTCATAGCAGAGAATCAGGCTTCACGTCACCCACCACTGGAACAGGCCACTGTCTCACATTTAGGCCCAGGTACCCAGGCAGAGGAGAGAGGTCCCGTAACAGAGAATCTGGCCTTATGTCAGCGCAGAATCTGTCTTCATGTCATAGCAGAGAATCAAGCTTCACGTCACCCACCACTGGAACAGGCCACTGTCACACATTTAGGCCCAGGCACCCAGTCAAAGGAGAGAGGTCCCGTAACAGAGAATCTGGCTTGATGTCAGCACAGAATCTGTCTTCATGTCATAGCAGAGAATCAGGCTTCATGTCACCCACCACTGGAACAGGCCACTGTCACACATTTAGGCCCAGGCACCCAGGCAGAGGAGAGAGGTCCCGTAACAGAGAATCTGGCCTTAAGTCAGCGCAGAATCAGTCTTCATGTTATAGCAGAGAATCAGGCTTCACGTCACCCACCACTGGAACAGGCCACTGTCACACATTTAGGCCCCGGCACCCAGACAGAGGAGAGCGGTCCCGTAACAGAGAATCTGGCCTTATGTCAGCGCAGAATCTGTCTTCATGTCATAGCAGAGAATCAGGCTTCACGTCACCCACCACTGGAACAGGCCACTGTCACACATTTAGGCCCAGGCACCCAGGCAGAGGAGAGAGGTCCCGTAACAGAGAATCTGGCCTGATGTCAGCACAGAATCTGTCTTCATGTCATAGCAGAGAATCAGGCTTCACGTCACCCACCACTGGAACAGGCCACTGTCACACATTTAGGCCCAGGCACCCAGGCAGAGGAGAGCGGTCCCGTAACAGAGAATCTGGCCTTATGTCAGCACAGAATTTGTCTTCATGTCATAGCAGAGAATCAGGCTTCACGTCACCCACCACTGGAACAAGCCACTGTCACATATTTAGGCCCCGGCTCCCAGACAGAGGAGAGAGGTCCCGTAACAGAGAATCTGGCCTTATGTCAGCGCAGAATCTGTATTCATGTCATAGCAGAGAATCAGGCTTCACGTCACCCACCACTGGAACAGGCCACTGTCACATATTTAGGCCCAGGCACCCAGGCAGAGGAGAGAGGTCCCGTAACAGAGAATCTGGCCTTATGTCAGCGCAGAATCTGTATTCATGTCATAGCAGAAAATCAGGCTTCACGTCACCCACCACTGGAACAGGCCACTGTCACATATTTAGGCCCAGGCACCCAGGCAGAGGAGAGAGGTCCCGTAACAGAGAATCTGGCCTTATGTCAGCGCAGAATCTGTATTCATGTCATAGCAGAGAATCAGGCTTCACGTCACCCACCACTGGAACAGGCCACTGTCTCACATTTAGGCCCAGGTACCCAGGCAGAGGAGAGAGGTCCCGTAACAGAGAATCTGGCCTTATGTCAGCGCAGAATCTGTCTTCATGTCATAGCAGAGAATCAGGCTTCACGTCACCCACCACTGGAACAGGCCACTGTCACACATTTAGGCCCCGGCACCCAGACAGAGGAGAGCGGTCCCGTAAAAGAGAATCTGGCCTTATGTCAGCGCAGAATCTGTATTCATGTCATAGCAGAGAATCAGGCTTCACGTCACCCACCACTGGAACAGGCCACTGTCACACATTTAGGCCCAGGTACCCAGGCAGAGGAGAGAGGTCCCGTAACAGAGAATCTGGCCTGATGTCAGCGCAGAATCTGTCTTCATGTCATAGCAGAGAATCAGGCTTCACGTCACCCACCACTGGAACAGGCCACTGTCACACATTTAGGCCCAGGCACCCAGGCAGAGGAGAGAGGTCCAGTAACAGAGAATCTGGCCTGATGTCAGTGCAGAATCAGTCTTCATGTCATAGCAGAGAATCAGGCTTCACGTCATCCACCACTGGAACAGGCCACTGTCACACATTTAGGCCCCGGCACCCAGACAGAGGAGAGCGGTCCCGTAACAGAGAATCTGGCCTTATGTCAGCGCAGAATCTGTATTCATGTCATAGCAGAGAATCAGGTTTCACGTCACCCACCACTGGAACAGGCCACTGTCACACATTTAGGCCCAGTCACCCAGGCAGAGGAGAGAGGTCCCGTAACAGATATTCTGGCCTTATGTCAGCGCAGAATCTGTATTCATGTCATAGCAGAGAATCAGGCTTCACGTCACCCACCACTGGAACAGGCCACTGTCACACATTTAGGCCCAGGTACCCAGGCAGAGGAGAGAGGTCCCGTAATAGAGAATCTGGCAATATGTCAGTGCAGAATCTGTCTTCATGTCATAGCAGAGAATCAAGCTTCACATCACCCACCACTGGAACAGGCCACTGTCACACATTTAGGCCCAGGCACCCAGTCAGAGTAGAGAGGTCCCGTAACAGAGAATCTGGCTTGATGTCAGCACAGAATCTGTCTTCATGTCATAGCAGAGAATCAGGCTTCACGTCACCCACCACTGGAACAGGCCACTGTCACACATTTAGGCCCGGGAACCCAGGCAGAGGAGAGAGGTCCCGTAACAGAGAATCTGGCCTTATGTCAGCGCAGAATCAGTCTTCATGTCATAGCAGAGAATCAGGCTTCACGTCACCCACCACTGGAGCAGGCCACTGTCACACATTTAGGCCCCGGCACCCAGACAGAGGAGAGCGGTCCCGTAACAGAGAATCTGGCCTTATGTCAGCGCAGAATCTGTATTCATGTCATAGCAGAGAATCAGGCTTCACGTCACCCACCACTGGAACAGGCCACTGTCACACATTTAGGCCCAGGCACCCAGGCAGAGGAGAGAGGTCCCGTAACAGAGAATCTGGCCTGATGTCAGCACAGAATCTGTCTTCATGTCATAACAGAGAATCAGGCTTCACGTCACCCACCACTGGAACAGGCCACTGTCACACATTTAGGCCCAGGCACCCAGTCAGAGGAGAGAGGTCCCGTAACAGAGAATCTGGCCTTATGTCAACACAGAATCTGTCTTCATGTCATAGCAGAGAATCAGGCTTCACGTCACCCACCACTGGAACAGGCCACTGTCACACATTTAGGCCCAGGCACCCAGACAGAGGAGAGAGGTCCCGTAACAGAGAATCTGGCCTTATGTCAACACAGAATCTGTCTTCATGTCATAGCAGAGAATCAGGCTTCACGTCACCCACCACTGGAACAGGCCACTGTCACACATTTAGGCCCAGGCACCCAGACAGAGGAGAGCGGTCCCGTAACAGAGAATCTGGCCTTATGTCAGCGCAGAATCTGTATTCATGTCATAGCAGAGAATCAGGCTTCACGTCACCCACCACTGGAACAGGCCACTGTCACACATTTAGGCCCAGGCACCCAGGCAGAGGAGAGAGGTCGCGTAACAGAGAATCTGGCTTCATGTCAGCACAGAATCTGTCTTCATGTCATAGCAGAGAATCAGGCTTCACGTCACCCACCACTGGAACAGGCCACTGTCACACATTTAGGCCCCGGCACCCAGACAGAGGAGAGGTTCATTCAACTTTGGGTTGCCCCGCAATATAATGGTAAAATGAAATTAAAAATAGTATTGAATGAGGAAGTGCCATGGAGTAGAATAATATATTGTTAAGGGGAGGTAGTTAATATCTAATCTGCACAAGGGATGGACAGGTCCTGTGTGATCCATGACTAGTTCATTTTTATGAACGTCAGCTTGTCCACATTGGCTGTAGACAGGCGGCTGCGTTTGTCTGTAATGACGCCCCCTGCCGTGCTGAATACACTTTCAGACAAAACGCTGGCCGCCGGGCAGGCCAGCACCTCCAAGGCATAAAAGGCTAGCTCTGGCCACGTGGACAATTTGGAGACGCAGAAGTTGAATGGGGCCGAACCATCAGTCAGTACGTGGAGGGGGGTGCACAGGTACTGTTCCACCATGTTAGTGAAATGTTGCCTCCTGCTAACACGTTTCGTATCAGGTGGTGGTGCACTTAGCTGTGGCGTGGTGACAAAACTTTTCCACATCTCTGCCATGATAACCCTGCCCTCAGAGGAGCTGGCCGTGACACAGCTGCGTTGGCGACCTCTTGCTCCTCCTTTGCCTTCGCCTTGGGCTTCCACTTGTTCCCCTGTGACATTTGGGAATGCTCTCAGTAGCGAGTCTACCAACGTGCGTTTGTACTCGCGCATCTTCCTATCACGCTCCAGTGTAGGAAGTAAGGTGGGCACATTGTCTTTGTACCGGGGATCCAGCAAGGTGGCAGCCCAGTAGTCCGCACACGTTAAAATGTGGGCAACTCTGATGTCGTTGCGCAGGCACTGCAGCATGTAGTCGCTCATGTGTGCCAGGCTGCCCAGAGGTAAGGACAAGCTGTCCTCTGTGGGAGGCGTATCGTCATCGTGCTGTGTTTCCCCCCAGCCACGCACCAGTGATGGGCCCGAGCTGCTTTGGGTGCCACCCCGCTGTGAACATGCTTCATCCTCATCCTCCTCCACCTCCTCCTCATCCTCGTCCTCCAGTAGTGGGCCCTGTCTGGCCACATTTGTACCTGGCCTCTGGTGTTGCAAAAAACCTCCCTCTGAGTCACTTCGAAGAGACTGGCCTGAAAGTGCTAAAAATGACCCCTCTTCCTACTCTTCCTCCTGGGCCACATCCTCTTCCATCATCGCCCTAAGTGTTTTCTCAAGGAGACATAGAAGTGGTATTGTAACGCTGATAACGGCGTCATCGCCACTGGCCATGTTGGTGGAGTACTCGAAACAGCGCAACAGGGCACACAGGTCTCGCATTGAGGCCCAGTCATTGGTGGTGAAGTGTGTCTGATCCACAGTGCGACTGACCCGTGCATGCTGCAGCTGAAACTCCACTATGGCCTGCTGCTGCTCGCACAGTCTGTCCAGCATATGCAAGGTGGAGTTCCACCTGGTGGGTACGTCGCATATGAGGCGGTGAGCGGGAAGGCCGAAGTTACGCTGTAGCGCAGACAAGGCAAGCAGCGGCAGGGTGTGAACGCCGGAAGCTCGAACAGACGGCCCGCACTTTATGCAGCAGCTCTGACATGTCGGGGTAGTTGCGAATGAAC
>NC_053390.1:381355331-381411057 GCF_905171765.1 Bufo bufo
CGTATGGCAACAGGAAATGTTTCCAGAAGGCATCTGCAGTTGTTTTAGCGGTCAAGTCCTTAACAGGTACGGCTACAACGAATTTGGTGTAGTAGTCAATGATGGTCATAGCGTATTTGTAGCCTGAGCGACTTGGTTCCAGCTTCACATGGTCAATTGCAATGATCTCGAACGGTTTTTGGCTTACAATAGAATGTAAGGGTGCTTTTTGGTCATGCTTTTCACTTCGTCCAATAGCACAGGTGGAACACTCTCAACACCACTTCTCAATGTCTTCTCGCATTCCAATCCAATAGAATCGTCTACGGACAGTAGCTTCTGTCTTCTGCACACCAAAGTGTCCTGATTTGTCATGGTACATCTTGAGAATGATTCTTGCATCCCGGCGGGGGATTAGAATTTGGTATACCCTGTCATAGGTAACTGGATCCAAGCTTCTTCTCAATAGTAGGCCCTTCTGCAGAAAGAGTTGTTTCCTGTGTCTCCACAGCTTTAACAGTTCTGGGTCTGCATTTCTTCTGCAGAATCTCTCAGGTCTGCTTCCACTGGTGAGTAAGTCATGTAGTTCTCCGATTACTCTACTTTCCTACTGAAGTTTGATCCATCTCTCCTTTTCCATTTGAGATTCTGGATTGTTCTTTAGATGGGGATTTAGGACTCTTTTGTTTTTGATGGAGAGGATGCTTTGTTAGGCGAAGTTTTTGCAGAAATTAGGCATCTCCACTTCTTCCCAGACATCTACGTGTGCAGTAGGATCTTCCTTGGTAGGCAGGCGAGATAAAGCATCTGCGTTCTCGTTGGACTTGCCTGTTCTGTATTTTACAGTGAAGTTGTAGTTAGCAAGGCGTGAGGCCCATCTTTGTTCTAAGGCACCTAGCTTGGCTATATTGAGATGCGCCAGTGGGTTGTTATCGGTGAAAGCTATGAAGGGAATGGCTGCAAGGTAGTCCTTAAATCTTTCAGTGACTGCCCACACAAGTGCGAGAAACTCTAACTTGAAAGAGCTGTAGTTCCGGTCATTCTTTTTTAGCTCCTTTCAGGGATCTGCTAGCATAAGCAATTACTCTCTCTTTACCTTCTTGCGCTTGAGACAGGACAGCTCCCAGGCCTTTCTGGCTGGCATCAGTGTAGAGATGGAAGGGCTGTTGGTAATCTGGATATCCCAAAACAGGTGGTTCGTCAGCTTCTTTTTCAGGAGCTGGAAGGCAATTTCCCTGTCTTCATTCCACTTCACAGGTATCTGTGTCATCTGATACTTCTTTGGGTGTCCTCAGGAGTTCCTGAATTGGCTCAGCAATCTGGGCGAAGTGACGGATGAAGCGTCTGTAGTACCCTGCAAAACTAAGGAAACCTCACCTCCTTTACTGTGGTAGGTACTGGTTTAACACCTTCTGCACTGACAACATGTCCCAGGTACTTGACTTCTGGCTTCAACAGGTAGCATTTAGATCAGAGGTTCTCAACCTAGGGGTCGTGACCCCTTTGGGGGTCGATCGGCCCTTTCCGGGGGTCGCCGGTGCTTGTTTTGCAGCTTAGTAACTCAGAAGATCAGATGGTATATTCTGACCCCCAGGCGTTCCCATGGTGACGGGGACGCTTGCCTGGGGGTTAGAATATACCATCGGATCTGAGTTTTACGAGCTCAGTGAGATCGTAAAAACTCAAATCCGATGGTATATTCTAACCCCCAGGCGTTCCCATGGTGACAGGGACGCTTGCCTGGGGGTTAGAATATACAGGGCCACGCCGCTCACAGCAGTATATTTATAAACTAATCAGTAACTACTTTAACTTTAATCATTGCTCATTTCTGAGCTCTTTACTTGGATTATAATTTATTTGGATATGGGATATCTTACTTTGTCTTAGCTCCGGTAATAGCAGGCAGTGCGGGGGGCGGCGCTCACTCACTGACGTCACGCGCCTCCTCCTCCCACTAGGCGGCGCAGGTGCGTGCCCCCCGCACTGCCTGCTATTACCGGAGCTAAGACAAAGAAAGATATCCCATATCCAAATAAATGATAATCCAAGTAAAGAGCTCAGCAATGAGCAATGATTAAAGTTAAAGTAGTTACTGATTAGTTTATAAATATACTGCTGTGAGCGTCGGGGAGGGAGATCTGTGGATGGCACTGTAGGGGGATCTGTGGATGGCAGTGCCATCCACAGATCCGCCTACAGTGCCATCCACAGATCCCCCCTCCCCTAAACAGTGCCATCCACAGATCTCCCCCCTTAAACAGTGCCATCCACAGATCCCCCTTAAACAGTGCCATCCACAGATCCCCCCTAAACAGTGCCATCCACAGATCCCCCCTCCCCTAAACAGTGCCATGATGGCACTGTTTAGGGGGGAGATCTGTGGATGGCACTGTTTAGGGGAGGGGGGATCTGTGGATGGCACTGTTTAGGGGGGATCTGTGGATGGCACTGTTTAGGGGGGATCTGTGGATGGCACTGTTTAGGGGGGATCTGTGGATGGCACTGTTTAGGGGGGAGATCTGTGGATGGCACTGTTTAGGGGAGGGGGGATCTGTGGATGGCACTGTTTAGGGGGGATCTGTGGATGGCACTGTTTAGGGGGGGATCTGTGGATGGCACTGTTTAGGGGGGAGATCTGTGGATGGCACTGTTTAGGGGATGGGGATCTGTGGATGGCACTGTTTAGGGGGGAGATCTGTGGATGGCACTGTTTAGGGGGATCTGTGGATGGCACTGTTCAGGGGGAGATCTGTGGATGGCACTGTTTAGGGGAGGGGGATCTGTGGATGGCACTGTTTAGGGGAGGGGGGATCTGTGGATGGCACTGTTTAGGGGGGATCTGTGGATGGCACTGTTTAGGGGGGATCTGTGGATGGCACTGTTTAGGGGGGATCTGTGGATGGCACTGTTTAGGGGAGGGGGGATCTGTGGATGGCACTGTTTAGGGGGGATCTGTGGATGGCACTGTTTAGGGGGGAGATCTGTGGATGGCACTGTTTAGGGGAGGGGGGATCTGTGGATGGCACTGTTTAGGGGGGATCTGTGGATGGCACTGTTTATAGGGGAGATCTGTGGATGGCACTGTTGAGGGGAGGGGGGATCTGTGGATGGCACTGTTTAGGGGGGATATCTGTGGATGGCACTGTTTAGGGGAGGGGGGATCTGTGGATGGCACTGTTTAGGGGGGATCTGTGGATGGCACTGTTTAGAGGGGATCTGTGGATGGCACTGTTTAGGGGGGAGATCTGTGGATGGCACTGTTTAGGGGAGGGGGATCTGTGGATGGCACTGTTTAGGGGAGATCTGTGGTTGGCACTGTTTAGGGGGGGATCTGTGGATGGCACTGTCTAGGGGGGAGATCTGTGGATGGCACTGTTTAGGGGAGGGGGATCTGTGGATGGCACTGTTTAGGGGAGATCTGTGGATGGCACTGTTTAGGGGGGGATCTGTGGATGTCTTTGTGATTAATTACTCTGCTTTAATTATGTTCAATTTGTAGCAATAAAAATACATCCTGCATATCAGATATTTACATTACAATTCATAACAGTAGCAAAATTAGTTATGACGTAGCAAGGAAAAAAATGTAATGGTTGGGGGTCACCACAACATGAGGAACTGTATTAAGAGGTCACGGCTTTAGAAAGGTTGAGAACCACTGATTTAGATGGTTTGATCTTAAGTCATGTTTAATGAAGACTTGGAAGAATTCTGCAAGGTGTTTCAAGTGGTCTTCGTAGGATTTGGAATAAATAATGACATTGTCCAGATAGAGTAGGACAGTCTCAAAGTTTCTATGGCCTAAGCAGCGTTTCATTACAGTCGTTGAAACGTTCCTGGTGCATTACAAAGTCCAAAGGGCATGTAATTAAACTCGAATAGGCCCATGGGGGTGGTAAAAGCTGTTTTCTCTTGGTCTTCAGGAGCCATGGGTACTTGCCAGTATCCACTGGTCAGATCAAGGGTAGAGAATAGGCTGATGACCCCAGTGTTGTCAGGGATTCTTTAATCCTGGGTAAGGGATAAGCATCCTTGTGGGTGATTTGATTCATTTTTCTATAATCCACACAGAACCTGATATTTCCATCCTTTTTCCGGACAAGAACTAGGGGTGCAGCCCATGGACTATGGCTGTCTTGGATAATATTGGAATCCTTCATTTCTCGGATCATTTGTTTCACAGATTGGTACATCGCTGGTGGTATAGGCCGGTACCTTTCTTTTATTGGAGGATGAGAGCCAGTAGGGATAGTGTGTTTGATCCCACGGACTTCCCCATAATCCGTAGAGTGCTTACTGAAGGCTTGATGATGTTCCTTCACGATGTTCAAAACTCCTTCAATTTGGAAAACTCCTTTAATTTGGTTTGTGGGCGTAGAGCTGTCTCCCACATTAAGTTCTTCCCACCATGAGGCAGGCGGAGCATGTTCTGGAGTACTGGAGCTCTGCGCAGATTGTTCTACTTTAATTGCAGGCATGCTGATAACATTCTGGAGAGAGACTTGCAATAACTGAGCAACAGGATAATGTTTAGTGAGGAAAATGTGGTGATCATTCAGGTTTATAAGACGGACAGGCACTTTTCCTTGGGAAACAGTCACTAAGCTCCTTGCAGCTCTGACTAAAGGATGATCATGCAGCGCAAAGGGCTCTACCATGGCTTGCTAGTCTTGACCTTGAATTCCCAGGGTGGCACAGCACCATATGAGTGTCTCTGTATTTGGTTTAAGGATCACAGGCTGGTTACCTCGGATGCGGACACAGCAGATTTCTCCTTTCTCATTGGTGAATCTCTGTTGTGCGCTTAGCACACGGATGGTCTGTTGTATGACCCTTTTGGAGGCAGGTGAAGCAGGAGGCATAGATTGGCGTAATGCCTCAAGCATCTCAGTGTAACAATTCCTAAGGACATTCATTCCTACGATCACTGCAGAGCAACCTTTGTCTCCGTCTTGTACCACAATAATATCTTGTCGAGGTAGGGTGGTTTCTCCTACTTGCAGAGTTGACTCCCAATAACCATTGTGAGGCAGTGACAGGCCTCACGACTGCTAGGGGAGAGATATGGCAGGAGTTTCCATTTCTTCGCTGTCAATCAGCAGGTCAGAGGCCGCACCAGGTGGAACAATCAGTCTGGGATAAGAGCCCAGTCCAGTCTGTTAGGAGGAGGAAGAGTCTGTGTGCAGCAGAGGCCTGGGAAGGCTCTGTACAAGTGGGCTCAGCCGAGCTGGCTGAGGGGCCACGGGGCTAGGTGTTAGCCTGAACTTTGGGGGACTCAGCGAGGTCTTGGAATCGACGGTCGCTAGGCCAGAGTCAGGAGGACTTCTGGGCCACAATCCCCCAAAAGGTACTGGACTTTGTTACAGCCTGGAAGTGCTGGATTGTTAGGCTGGGAAAAGCTGCATGTTCTTCCCGTGTGTGAACGGAGCTTTCGGTGAGGTAGGGAGTCCTCATGTTTAGTTAGAGCCCAGCCGGGCAGGTGTTTTATTTGTATTGTTTGTTTTGGTTTTGCTGAGGTGCCAAATAAAAGCAATGTTTGGCCCCTAACCCTGTGGTCGATGAAGATCATTGCGAGAATGACCCCCGAATAAGAGGCGATCCCTTACACCATGGGTGTCAAACATGCGGCCCGCGGGCCGCATGCGGCCCGCAATGAATATCTTTCCGGCCCGGCAAAGATATTCATTGCTCTGGTTACCTGGAGGCGGGCGGAGATAAAATAAAAAAGTCAGAGGCGGTCCAGGAGCGGTTGAAGGATGGCGGAGCAGTTGGAGGCGGTCCAGGAGAGGATGGAGGCTGGCGGAGGCGGTCTAGGAGAGGATAGAGGTGCGCAGAGGTAAACGTCACGTCCTGATGTGACGTCATCAGGCTCCGCCTGGAGTTCTGACATGCTGCGGACGGCGCCATTGAGGCTATAGACGCAGGGTACCAGATTCACAAGGTAAGAAAAGTACCGTATTTTTCGCCCCATAAGACGCACTTTTATGAATGAAGCAGGCGGAGCAGACGCGCGACGTCAGTGAGTGACGTTACTGGTGCCGTCCGCTCTGCCTGCTATGGAAGCGTGTTCGTAAGTGCTGTGGGGATACAGGGGAACATGGGAACATGGGAGAGCGCAGCGTTAGTTCAACTTAATAACAGGATAAGGATTCACGTTTATAAATACTTTGGTGAGCAGAGGGCCGGTGTATTGGGGGACACTGTTATGAGGGGGATCTGTGGATGACATATAGCAGTGTCATCCACAGATCCCCCCCATAACAGTTCCATCCACAGATCCCCCCACCCCATAACAATGCCATCCACAGATCCCCCATAACAGCACCATCCACAGATCCCCCACCCCATAACAATGCCATCCACAGATATCCCACCCCATAGCAGTACCATCCACAGATATCCCACCCCATAACAGTTCCATCCACAGATCCCCCACCTCATAACAATACCATCCACAGATCCCCCATAACAGCACCATCCACAGATCCCCCACCCCATAACAGTACCATCCACAGATCCCCCCACCTCATACTAATGCATCCTCAGATAATCCCACCCCCATAGCGTACATACCCTCTCAGATCCCCCATAACAGTGCAATCCACAGATCCCCCCTAACCAGTGCCATCCACAGATCCCCCATAACAGGTGCACTCGCACAGATCCCCATAACAGTGCCATCCACAGATCCCCCATAACAGCACCTATCTCACAGATCCCCCATAACAGCGCCATCCACAGATCCCCCATAACAGCGCCATCCACAGATCCCCCATAACAGTGCCATCCACAGATCCCCCATAACAGTTTCATCCACAGGTCCCCATAACAGTGCCATCCACAGATCCCCCACATGACAGTGCATCATCCACTGATCCCCCATAATAGTGTCATGCACAGACCACCATTAATTCAAAGCCCACCAAAAGCACATCTTTTGGTTAAAAATATTTTTTTCTTATTTTCCTCCTCAAAAACCTAGGTGCATCTTATAGTGAAGTTTAATATTTGTATATATATATATATATAGGTCTCACTTGTGTTATTGGGCAACGGGATGTTGGGGGTCAGCAGTCATGAAACAACAATGTTTGTCCTATGAAAATGTACGTTTTTTTTTTTTTTTTTTTTGATGCGGCCCACATAAACTTAAATTTAGTTTTTTTGGCCCATGTTAGCCTTTGAGTTTGACATGCTTGCCTTACACCATGTATTGGCACGGGTTTCCCGTTGCTGGCTGTAAGATCCAACCAGGATTCTGGTGGTTGCGTAAGTTGGCTCTGGTCCCAGTATTTATAAATGCAGGCCGTAGGATGGTAGTCACCTGAGATCCGGTGTCCAATAGGGCGACAAAGGAATTCGTTAATTCGGATTGCATCCAGTTGGGATCTTGTGGACTCTGTGATGGCGCAGCAAACAACTACAAGTCTCTTAGGTGGCCATTTTAAGTGCAAAACAGTCCATTCAAATACAGCAAGCCAGCGCTACTGACTCTTGAAAAATCCACAATTTTTCCATTTTAACAATGCGATTTTGTAGTAGAAGGATAGCGCAATACATGCAGACAGTCCTTAAGCAATCTGAACAGTCTTTTGGCCCAATAAAAGCAATAAACAGTTTAGGCTCATTCACAATAGGCAGTCTATAATGGTGCCGGGTTTTGCAAGTGTTCTTCGCACAGGTCATTAAAGGCACATAGGAATTTATCAGAAATCCTGTTCGTAGTGTTGCCAATTTAAAATTATGCAGTATGCCAGACCTAGCAGGGGAATTATACGTGAGGTCACGGTGTGCAGCAATCGGCTGGCCGAGGTAAATACAGTATTGGTTACTCACGGTTACGTCGTCCCTGGGCAGGCTCGCATAAGTGGAAGAGAGAACGGCACAAGGATTCTCTGGGGCACACTCTGGTGTAAGGGACACAGGCCAGATGGTGGTTCGAGGTGCCCTTGAGGGTCTGTATAAATGTATCCATGGCAAGGGTCCCTTGTAGTCGTGACGCCAGTACCATTTGTGGTGGTACAACCATTTACTGTAGTGTTAATTGAGGAACTTGAGACTGAGACAAGAAGGATGAAATCCAGGGTGGAACTTTACCTGAAGATAAATCCTGGTAACAGTACATCCAAAGTAATAACAGTCTCTTTAAGATGGGCAGAGGTAACGCTGCTACAGGTCCACTGCTGACAGTGTAGTGTATCTCTAGCTATTAAACTTGATATAGGTTTGTAGCCTTACTGGAAGTGGACTCCTAGGCTGGTCCTGGCTATCCCAGTGCAGGTTAGTGAGGTTGCCGGAGGCTGGTGAACCCTTAACTTTGAATCCAAAGGTCCTAAGGCACTTGTAGAAATAAGCCGTAACCCTTGGGGGGTATCCTTCTTTAGTATTTTCTGAGTTAAAATACTGCTGAGTATGTGGCCCACTGCAGCTCTGGGCTGAAGACTGGCTGAGAGCTCAAGACTGCAGACAGGACTCAACTGGTCTCTAATAGAGACTGGACACACCCAGACTGCACACTACTGCTAGACTAGGCCTGAGCCTGGAATATATACAGTTATGGGAGGTTATTATCTCCCCTAGTGGTAGGCTCAGTGTAATGCAATCTAAATACACCTGTAAGCAGGGATTATGCATAAAGATGCATTGCAGCACAAGACAGGCTATATAAGAAATGCAAAGCATAATACAACAACTTTGCAGTACCCACAAGGGTAGTGGGACACTGCATAACTACCAAATCCACATGGGTGCCACAGGTTGCATGCATGGCAGCCTTCAGAAGGTTCACCCAGTGGGTAGTAAAAGTTATGTACCTTCCCTGCCCGTGTTTGCTAGACCACGTGTCTGTGTCAGATGTATTCTGGCACCAACACTGTGTGCCAGAGATACATTAACTTGCCGCTGAACGTGGCCATATAGCTCTGGGATGCCATTCTGGGAGAAATTATTTCCTTCCAGGGACCTTCCATGGCCAATGGCCACAAATTTTCTAAAGGCCTCCAAGTCCACCAGTTAATATGGCAGTAGGTGGCCGGCTAGCAGTTCTGACAAGCCGGTGGTCAGCCGTTGGGGAAGAGGGTTATCCGGCTTCATCAACTTTTTACGTTTAAACATTTGGGCCATGAAAGCCTGCCTTTTTCGAGATGAACGCGACGACGCGCAACGTGGAAGGTGGAGTGGAGGACAAATGGAAGGAGAGAGGAGAAAGAGAAAAGGCAGGACATGGAGTGCCGCTATTGTGGCTTTGTGGTTCTGACGGTGTTGTTCCCACTGGGCTCGGTGGTGGGAGACTAGATGCCTTCTTAAGGCCGTCGTCCCTAGGTGAGTGTTTGGCTTACCTAGACTTATGGCTTGACAGCTCAAGCTGCAGATGGAAACACTATTGTCAGCAGCTGACACGTTTACAAAAAGCCCAAACTGCGGAGCCATGTGCCGGCGTCCTGGGAGCGCAAGATGTGACCGTGCATAATGGATGGCTCGCTCCAGATACATTTGCAGTCAGCTTTTGCCTCCTCTGCACTGCGAGTTCTGCCTGCTTCTCCTCTTTCTCCTCCCTATCTGCTGCTCCGTCTCTGCCTCTGAACTCCCCTCCTCTCTCTCTTGTGGGCACCCAGGTGATGTCCATCGACACGTCATCATCATCACCTTCCACACCACTAACATTAGAGATCTCTGAGTAGGCAGCAACAGTGGGGACCACCCTCCTTGGGCTGATCTGGGTAATGTCGTCAGACCGCTGGGTGGCGGCTGTTGCTACCTCCTCTTCCTTATCCGATGCCAAGAATGGCTGCGCATCGGTAAGGTCTGCGAATGAATGGGAAAATAATTCCTCTGACTCAAGTGGAGGGGCTATGGTGGTGGTGGTGTCTTTGGGGGTACACATATCAGAGAGTGAGGAGGGTGCTGATACAAAGGACGAGAATGGTGCAGAAGCAGAAGGCTGAGTGAGCAGCTCAACCAACTCTGGTGCGTCCTTTGACGTAATTGCACGCACCTTCTCCAACTTCCCACTTAGGCTCCGGCCTGGTGCACCTGCCCAACCCCTACCACCCCTGCGGAATGGTATGCCTCTTCCTCTGCCTGTCATTTTCAAAATTACCCTGTGACAAAGTCCCTATAGAAGAGAAGTATTGTGAAAGCAGGTATATAGAACCCCTTAATGATTATTTGCTGGAAGCAGGTATATCAAACCCGTTTTTTTGGGGGGCAACAGGTATATCACACCAGTTGCAATGAGTTTTTCCAATAGCGTTTGTCCTTCTGTATAGCTGCGGTATCTCAGCAGAACCTCACACAACTGCTGCACAATACAAATGCACTATATAGAAATTATATTATAGGTATATCACACCCTTGCCTCAACCAGTTTTTTTGGGGGGCAACTGGTATATCACACTAGTTGCAATTAGTTGTTCCAATAGTGTTTGTCCCTCTGTATAGCTGCGGTATCGTTGCAGAACCGCACACAGCTGCTGCACAATACAAATGCACTATATAGAAATTATATTATAGGTATATCACACCCCTGCCTCAATCAGTTTTTTGGGGGGGCAACTGGTAATCACACCAGTTGCAATTAGTTGTTCCAATAGTGTTTGTCCCTCTGTATAGCTGCGGTATCGTTGCAGAACCTCACACAAGCTGCACAATACAAATGCACTATATATGAAATTATATTATAGGTATATCACACCCTGCCTCAATCAGTTTTTTGTGGGGCAACTGGTACATCACACCAGTTGGAGTTAGTTGTTCCAGTAATGTTTGTCCTTCTGTATAGCTGCGGTATCGTTGCAGAACCGCACACAACTGCTGCACAATACAAATGCACTATTTAGAAATTATATTATAGGTATATCACACCCCTGCCTCAATCAGTTTTTTTGGGGGGTCACTGTTATATCACACCAGTTGCAATTGTAGTTATTTTAATAGCTTTTTTCCTTCTGCATAGTTGTAGTATCGCAGCAGAACCGCACACAACTGCTGCACAATACGAATGTAATATAATATACTTTCTATGTTAGAAAGTATATTATAAGTATATCACACACCTCAGTATGTCACACCTATCGATAGCACACCTACCGTATACCAGTCCTTAAAAGGACCTTTGTGGCCCTATTATCTAGCGTTTGGGGTCCCTAACAGTCTGTCCCTGCTCCACACAGCAACCTCTGCCTACACTGGCAAAAGACTGAATGTAAAATGGCGGCCAGATCGGGTTTATTTATAGGGTAGGGGGGTGTGTCCATGTGCTGAAACATCTCAATTGGCTGTCCTGTCCCACCTGATGGATGTGTCATGGGTCAAAGTTCTGCGCAATGCAAAAGAATATGGTGCCGGCGGACATCGTCATATGTTCGCATGTTCGGCGAATCTCGAACGAGCAAAGTTTGCAGCGAAATGACTGCCAGGCGAACCGCAAGGCCATCTGCATTTTCAAACTCTGAGTGGTTCAGAATTGAACAAGCATTTAGATTTTCTAGTTATGAGTTATGGAGACTGTCATAAGTCCCCACAATCAGCTGATCACAAGGGTTGCTCAAACCCATTTAAATATACAAAGTTAAGAAAGTTAGACTATTTTGCTGGTTGCTTTTATTCATTTTTATAAAAAAAAATTCAGATAGCAAGCTTTCATTTCACTCTTTTGTTTGTATTTTACAGTATATTGAATTTTCACATTTATATTTTTAAAGTTGCATTTCATAGGCCAAGGTAAATGGTTACATTTTATATGTCGTGACTACTGCACCACTTGTAAGTACTGAATTTACTATACAGAAATCTTAGGCAAGAAGACTGGTCTCCTAGCAACCAAGGCAGGGAACAAAAAAAAAGCAAAATATGGCAACTACTTCCACAATGGACTCCCTAAGGAAGCAGAGTGTTTATACATCAGCGTTTCTGTACAAAGAACAATAGCTGTGCCAGTCAAATTATAAAAAGGTGAATGTCAGTCCTAACCTTTGGATTTTGAAATCATCAACTTATTTTTCTATCTCAGGACACACTTCTCATAGAAGCTGAGCTTATTTACACTTACAGATTGAGTACATTGTTAGCACAACCCATTGTAGATAGAATGCTAGCAGCACTAGCCACTATCATTAACTACAGTAGGCTGTCTGTAAGCCAGTATATATGTATGAATAAACACTGGGATCAGGATCCTGCATTTAGTGCTTAAGTAACAAAGATATATCTAATCCCAATGAGACCGCTATGCTATTTATGGCCCCATGAAACAACAGAAAACGCATTATACCAATTCCTTTCCGGTCTGCAAATGAAAAAATGTAATCAAACATCACCAGACATTCAGCATAGCTCTGCATTTCACTGTAGATGTATACTGTTTACCCTGACCAACCAACCCTACAGAAGACAGGTTTGTAGTAATCTACTAAGCTCCAATAACAGCAACAATTATAAGGTGGCTTAGGCTGGGTGATAAATCTGGTGCAGGGATAGACACATTTGTCTAATGCTTGATTTAAAAACCTACATAAAGCCACCAGCGTCTCCATAGCTCAAAATTATATGTAATAATCTTTATTGAATAAATATACATAATATAATAAAAAGAGATATGAAAAACATCAATATAAGGTGCAGTTTCCTATGGGGGATGATATAACAGTATAATCACAATGGGTAGCGGCTATAAAGAGTCGATACTGAATTGCCCACTATATACTGTACAGTCTTGGCCAAAAGTTTTGAGAATTACATAAATATTGGAAATTGGAAAAGTTGCTGCTTAAGTTTTTATAATAGCAATTTGCATATACTCCAGAATGTTATGAAGAGTGATCAGATGAATTGCATAGTCCTTCTTTTCCATGAAAAATGTGTGGGGTTGCTTCTCATCCAAGGGAGTGGGCTTACTCACAATTTCGCCCAAAAACACAGCCATGAATAAAGAATGGTACCAAAACACCCCCCAACAGCAACTTCTTCCAACAACAGTTTGGTGAAGAACAATGCATTTTCCAGCACGATGGAGCACCGTGCCATAAGACAAAAGTGATAACTAAGTGGCTCGGGGACCAAAACGTTGACATTTTGGGTCCATGGCCTGGAAACTCCCCAGATCTTAATCCCATTGAGAACTTGTGGTCAATCCTCAAGAGGCGGGTGGACAAACAGAAACCCACTAATTCTGACTCCAAGAAGTGATTATGAAAGAATGGGTTGCTATCAGTCAGGAATTGGCCCAGAAGTTGATTGAGAGCATGCCCAATCGAATTGCAGAGGTCCTGAAAAAGAAGGGCCAACACTGCAAATACTGACTCTTTGCATAAATGTCATGTAATTGTCGATAAAAGCCTTTGAAACGTATGAAGTGCGTCTAATTATATTTCACTACATCACAGAAACAACTGAAACAAAGATCTAAAAGCAGTTTAGCAGCAAACTTTGTGAAAACTAATATTTGTGTCATTCTCAAAACTTTTGGCCACGACTGTACAGTATAATAAGCAATAAATTGCCAAATATTGTGCATCAATAGCAAGTGCTGGGGCATATATCAGTTATATCTAATATATGAGCCACTCCCTCGAAGGTAGACAATAAGTAGACAAAGATGGTCGTTACATACCCATAAGTAAAAGATCACCTCAGGAGTGTGCGGTTCTTTATGAGGGGTCTAGATGTATTTTACCCCACTGTTTGGGTCTCTACCTGTTTTTTTGCTGTGTAATCTCCATATAATAACTAATGCTGGATTTAGACTGCCCGACAGAGCAGGCAATGATTTGGAAGGGACTCTTCCTTCTCAATAACTACCTGCTCGTCAGTGGAGATGAAGAGATGCAGAAATCCCCTCCAACTGTATGAGGACGAGTAATGGCTACTGTAGCCCATAAATAATAACTTAATATGCTCCATCAACGATGAACGAGTGCTTTACTTGTTCATCGCATGATGGCAGCACATTTACACGGGCCTATTATCCGGATCAAGCATTCATAGTAACATTCGTTCCCAATTGTCAGCCTGACAATTGGGCCATGTAAATCGACCTTTACTTTATATCAACTATAGGTGGGCTTATTTTGAGATAGAATTTAATGCCAGAATTGTGGTGCATTTTTGGCCCAAAATGGTGCATCTTAGGTCATGCAAAGCTCCATACCCTTTCAGTTAAGCTATGCTCCGTCCCCTATCAAACAAGTTGGAAAAAAGTGTACAAACCCTCGTTAGGCCAAATTGTGCAAGCACATTAGTAAATCTGGGTCAGTAAATCTCTGAAATCCAATGGATTATTAGACATCGATATTCTGTTATTCTATATATTTACATATACACTCACCTAAAGAATTATTAGGAACACCATACTAATACAGTGTTGGACCCCCTTTTGCCTTCAGAACTGCCTTAATTCCACGTGGTATTGATTCAACAAGGTGCTGATAGCATTCTTTAGAAATGTTGGCCCATATTGATAGGATAGCATCTTGCAGTTGATGGAGATTTGAGGGATGCACATCCAGGGCACGAAGCTCCCGTTCCACCACATCCCAAAGATGCTCTATTGGGTTGAGATCTGTTGACTGTGGGGGCCATTTTAGTACAGTGAACTAATTGTCATGTTCAAGAAACCAATTTGAAATGATTCAAGCTTTGTGACATGGTGCATTATCCTACTGGAAGTAGCCATCAGAGGATGCATACATGTTCTCATTCTGTTTACGCCAAATTCGGACTCTACCATTTGAATGTCTCAACAGAAATCGAGACTCATCAGACCAGGCAACATTTTTCCAGTCTTCAACAGTACAATTTTGGTGAGCTTGTGCAAATTGTAGCCTCTTTTTCCTATTTGTAGTGGAGATGAGTGGTACCCGGTGGGATCTTCTGCTGTTGTAGCCCATCCGCCTCAAGGTTGTGCGTGTTGTGGCTTCACAAATGCTTTGCTGCATACCTCGGTTGTAACGAGTGGTTATTTCAGTCAACGTTGCTCTTCTATCAGCTTAAATCAGTCGGCCCATTCTCCTCTGACCTCTAGCATCCACAAGGCATTTTTGCCCACAGGACTGCCGCATACTGGATGTTTTTCCCTTTTCACACCATTCTTTGTAGACCCTAGAAATGGTTGTGCGTGAAAATCCCAGTAACTGAGTAGATTGTGAAATACTCAGACCGGCCCGTGTGGCACCAATAACCATGCCACACTCAAAATTGCTTAAATCACCTTTCTTTCCCATTCTGACATTCAGTTTGGAGTCCAGGAGATTGTCTTGACCAGGACCACACCCCTAAATGCATTGAAGCAACTGTCATGTGATTGGTTGACTAGATAATTGCATTAATGAGAAATAGAACAGGTGTTCCTAATAATTCTTTAGGTGAGTGTATATAGAGGAGTCACTTTGGTGGATCCTATCCATTTCATCCATTTATTACATGACAGCCATTCATGTTACATTCCCATTACCTCTATAAGGATAATTCCATTTATATGAATTTTATCCTAAAAGATTGATTTTTGTCTTTAAGCATTCTTAACCTTTCTAATTTTAGATCAATGTGTTTTTGTGAGGCTTTGATCTTTGTGGAACTACAAATTCTTACTGTCTTTTCAAGTTTGTTGTTTCAAATTTGTGTGTGTAACCCCGATAGGCTTCCCCTAGAGGTATTAGCCGGTGAGGCCGGAGAGGCCACATCTATCCAGGAGATGGAGGTGTCCCGGGACAGGTTCTGGACCGCCCAACTCCAGGACCCCACTCTGGTATAGGCCAGAGAGAGAGAGTGACTGTAATCAATGGGGTAGCAGTAGTGGTGTTTCCCCATATGGCTGTTTCCCAGGCTTTATTGTGCCACTTAGACAAGGTCCGACAGGAGGTAGTGGAGCAGCTAATAGTACCACAGCCCTACCACCGGGCAGTATTAGACTTACTCTAACACACAGATGTAATGGGAGGTCATCTTGTAGTCAAAAAGACACTAGAGCTCCTACTCCAGCGGTTCTTTTGGCCTGGTGTTTATGAAGAGGTTAAGAAGTTTTGTGAGTCATGTCCAGATTGTTAGATTACTGCTTCCACAGCAAATTTGCGTAGTCCACTGGTACCTCTTCCCATTATAGAGGTAACTTTTGAGCGGATTGCTATGGATCTTGTGGGGCCCATGGTAAAGTCGGCCCGGGCCCACCAACACATATTAGTGGTGTTGGACTATGTGACTCGGTACCTGGAGGCCATTCCTCTCTGCCATACCTCAGCCAAACGTATTGCCAGGAAACTATTTGCCATGTTTTGTCGCATTGGGTTGCCCAAAGAGATCCTTACGGATCAAGGTACTTCTTTTAGGTCCAAAGTGACAAAGGAGTTGTGCAAGCTGCATAGAATCAAGCAGTTACGCACATCAGTGTATCACCCCCAAACACATTGTCTGGTGGAAAGGTTTAATAAAACCCTAAAGAGAATGTTGAAAAGAGTAGTATCCCAAGATGGGAAGAACCCCAGTCCTTAATGGGATTTTCTCATTCAAACTGTTGTATGGCAGACATCCCAGAGGCCTGCTGGACATTTTCAAAAAGACATGGGAGCAGGAGCCCACTCCCTATAAGAGTATAATAGAGCACATTGCAGATATGCAAGACCAGTGATGCCCATTGTGAGAGAACATCTAGAAGAGGCTCAGGCCGCTCAGAGTCGGGGGTATAATAGAAAAACCACAGTCAGGACCTTTTCCCCAGGAGATAGAGTTCTCGTGCTCGTGCTCACTGCTGAGAGTAAGTTTCTGGCCAAGTGGCAAGGGCCCTGTGAAGTTCTGGAAAAAGTGGGTGAAGTTAATTGTAAAATAAATGAGCCTGGGCGGAGAAAACCAGAACAAATATATCACGTAAACTTGCTAAAGGCGTGGAAGGACTTAAGCGCTGGTTGGGACTAGCGTAGACCCTCTAACGTCATTCTCGACAGAGGTCAGAGTAAAAATAGCAGAAACCCTGTCAAAACAACAAAAACGGGAGGTCAGGAAGTTAGTGTAGCAGAATACCGATGTCTTTTCAGAAAAGCCCAGTCGTACATCGGTGGTCCAGCATGACATTGTCACCAAGCCGTGGGTAAGGGTACAAGTGAAACCATACCGTGTTCCAGAGGCCTGGAGACAAGCCATTACAGAAGAGGTACAGAAAATGCTTAGCCTAGGAGTTATCGAGGAATCCAAGAGTCAGTGGGCCAGTCCCATTGTGTTGATTCCTACTTTGGCCATCAAACCACACTAGCTGATTCAATATTGCCCCTGCGGGCAAACACATGATTGGAGCTACTCCCACGGCAGGAGGGGTGATGGGGGCCGCAGCTGGAACCGCCTCGGAACCAGTTGGTTTCTGCATGGTGATCAATGTATCCTGCTCCCAACACCAAACAAAAGAAGATCGAGGGCTGGGCCCAAAGGTACAGAGGGTACACAATGCCACACAGACAACGGTTCTTTCCCAGCAGTTGAGTTTACTGAACAATGTAGTGAACAAGAAGCTGAGAATATATAAAACAGATTGGTACACAGAGAATAAACCAACAGTAAATGTAACACTGCCTAACAATAAAACAGTAAATGTGATGTTTTCCCCAAAGTCCATTAAGCAGCCTAGCTGCACTTGTATGTTCCTGGACGAGTTCCTCGTTGGGGTGCACCCTAAGTATTGCGCAATACTATTTGTAATCCACAGGGAAATTATGTCTGTCTCTTGTAACTTTAATCCTTACTCCAGCTCACAGCATAAAACACCCTATGAGCAGCCAGTGAGATAAGAAGGTGTCCCCGTATGAGTCCCTTAGGGCTATGCATTAGCTTGCAGCCCATACACCGCAATGTAACTGTAGTTGGAGCATTATTGTATGTCCAAATGCCACCTCAACAGCGTGGTGCAATGTGATGCGGCAAAGCCGCACTTATAGTTCCTTGTGCAAGTTCTTGGTGCTTTTTTGTATTTCCTGGTCCACTCCAGAACTGGATCCTACAGACACGACACTCCTGGGGTCATCGCTGCAAGCCTCCCCTTCATGCTGTTGCCAGTCTCCACTATGAGCCAGTCCATTCCCTTCCAGAATCAGCAGAGATGATCCCTTGTGGTTTTCAGCTGCACCAAGCACAGCCTCCTTCTGCTCACTTCCTGCTTCTAGAGGCACCTCCTCCCCTTACACACGGAGAGTGTGATGCAATAAGTCATTTGCTAAGTGCAGTGTCAAACCTGCATATTCAGTTTAATATCACACTTCTAAGGGTCCAAAACAGCCCATAAATTAGCTCTTTTCCAACTTTGCAAACTAAATAGGTATTAGGTATTATAGGTATTCCTCTGATAGGCAGCTCCAATGTAGAATTTTATCATCTTATCCTTTGCTGCCATCTACTGAAAGTGGGATGTTGCAGTTATTATACAATTTCATAGATTTTATTTGCAATAGAATGCGGCGTAAATGTGTGAACATTTTCGGCCGCGTCTGGCCTTCGTCAGGCACTACAAAAGTTGTAATAGGATATTTTCAGTAAAACATAGTATAAGTTAAATTACATCCTTGTAAATCAATACATATCCATGATATATTTCTATATAACAAAAATCGCCGTTCTCTGATTATCCAGTCATTTTCGTATCTAGTACAATGGTAGAATATCTATTTGTTTATTAAGGAATGGGAGATATTCCACAGTTCATAAACACACTTTATATCTGGTCATGTTAAAGGGTATCACATTCACTGATATCAAATCTAATAGTACTCTTAGACATATTGTGAGTCATTCGATCAACTTGGTTATATATCACAGATGCATAATAAGATTTATGAATTTTGGAGCCACTAGCATAATAATGATCTTCCTTAAAAAATAGGGCTAATAGTATCGCTAATAGATGCTTACCTGTGCCGCTGGAGGTAGAGGTGAAGGAGATGCATATAGAATGCGGGAATGGGTGCCTATGGCCGCCGAGATACGCAATAGTGCATATACGCCAGGCCGGTTCCTGCTTATTTGAAGGAGCCGTGGGACCGGCGTGCAGTGGCGTGGTAGGCGGAGCGCGCGGGCAAGCTTGCGCTCCAAAGGGCGGAAGTGAAGGTAAGTGGAACGCACCGCTCGTATTGCGGTGCGTTCCACCGGCCGGAAAGAGGTAGCTCACAGGAAGTAGGTTGAGCTTGCGTTCCACAGAGAGGAAGTGAAAATCAGTGGAATGCACTGCATGGATCGCAGTGCGTTCCAAGAAAAGGAAACTATTAGAGTTGGCTATTATGATAGAAAAAATTAACAGAGGTGCCAGTGAGCGGACTTATAGATATAGGATAAGTATAAGTAAAAGTAAAAAAAGGATAACCCCTGCGGCACTGGGTATAGCTTCATATTCATTCCTAAAGGGAATTAAAGGGAAATGATGTTAGAATATTATTGATCAGGACTAAACATCATAATCATTACAATAGCAAAGCATCATGGTCTGATGGTAGTGAGGACCACCAAGTACAGTATTGGCATCTGATTGTAATGCATTTATAATGCATTACTCCAGAGGAATCCATATAGTTACCATCCGGAAAAATAAGCGTTCCGAGCTTTTAGGTAAAAGCCTGTACCTCATATTCCCTATTTAGTCCTTTCGGCATCAGAGTTTGTAAGGTATGGATCCAGAACCCCTCCCTATGTTTCAGCGTCTTGGATCGGTCACCGCCTCTCCTGGATGTTGGGATATATTCAATTATTTGGAATTTTAATTGAAAGATCCTATGTTGTGCCTCATTGAAGTGGTATGGGAGTGGTAGCAATAGATTTTGTCGGCGTATTGTCGACTTGTGCTGACAAATTCTGTCTCTTATTGTTTGAGTCGTTTCCCCCACATACATAAGGCCACAAGGGCATTTAATAGTGTACACTACGAAATCGGTGTCACAGGTGAAATAGCCTTGGATTTTGATGGGTTTACCCATATGGGGTGAGAAATGGTTGATCTTCTCTGTACGTTTGTACACTGTGCGCAATGTAGACACGGAAAAGTGCCCGTTCTCTGTGTATGTAGGAGAGTTTGTCTTGGTGAAAGCTTGGATGGTCCTATATCTTCTCTAACAAGAAAATCTCTGAGGTTTTTAGGCTTTTGGTTGCATGGGAGTATTGGATATTTGAATTCTTCTACTTCGGGATATGCTTTTTGGAGGAGAGGCCAGTGAGATTTGATTATGTTGACTACCTTCCTAGTACTAGGATGGAACTTGTGGACAAAGGGAATGCGCTTTACTACCGGATTCCATTTGATTTTGGTATTAGGGGATCTTATTGTATGTGGAGGGTAACCTCTTTCTTGGAACCTCTTCTTCATTTCTATTTCTCATTACCTTCTTATGATGGGGTCAGTAACTATGGATTGTACACGCCTAAGTTGAGAACCTGGAAGTGCTTTTATTGTGGTGGGAGGATGAAAGCTAGTAAAGTGTAATAAGTTATTCCTATCAGTAGGTTTGCGGAAGAGGTCAGTGGTGAGATTTCCAGATGAATCTATGTGTACCATTGTGTCCAGAAAACTAATTGCTATTTTGTCATAATCTAAGGTAAAGTTTAGTTCCGGGTAGATGTTATTGAGATATTCGTGGAATTGTGTGAGTTTCTCAAGGGGTCTCTGCCAGATACAGAACACACATTGTGTATGTAACATTTCCATAGGCGACTATATTGTTGGAAAAGTGGGTTGTTGTAAAAATGTATGATTCCTCCACGTCTGCCATATAACAATTGGCTGTCCCCTGTATCTGCATGTAAAACGTATCCTGAAATAAAAATAAATTGTTCTGAAGGATGATTTTTAATAGGTCAATGCTGAGGGAAATAATATCATTATCTTGCTGTTTATTGATTAGTAGTTTATGTACTGCTGAAATGCCCTTTTGATGTTGGATGGACGTGTAGAGGATTGTAACGTCCCATGTGACTAAAAAACTTTCTGAGGGGAGTGGTCCTAAATTCTGAATGATCTCTAGAAATGACCTAGTGTCTAGTAAAAAGGATCTGGTTTGTTTCACTACTGGAGTTAGAATTTTTTCCAAAAATATGGCGAGTGGGGATAATAGTGAGTCCGTGGAAGCCACTATAGGACATCCTGGAGGATTGGTCAGGTCTTTGTGGATTTTTGGTAGGATGTAAAACACTGGAATGATTGGATGGGATTTTGTGAGGAAGTTGGCGGTTATTGTGTCTATGATGTTTTGATTTTGGTAGTGTATGAGGGTGTCCTGTATGGTTTTAGTCATGGATGGAGAGGGATTGCCTATAAGTTCCTTATAGACTGATATGTCCTGCAACTTTTGTAGTACCTGAAGAAGGCCAGACACGGCCGAAAACGTTCGCACATTTACGCTGCATTCTATTGCAAATAAAATCTATGAAAGAAACCCTTCTGCTGTGATTTATAATTTTGATGAATACAGGTTGTATTGTAATGCATTGCAGAGGGAATTAGACCCAAGAAGTTGAAGTTTCATAGTGGTACAAAAATAAAAAGGGGGAAAAAAAGTGTTTTTCAAAATAATAAAAAAGTTTCAAGTAAAAGAAAATGTCCCAAAATAAAATACATAAAATTGTGAAAAATAGAAAAAAAAAAAAAGAAATATGACCAGCTCTATAAAAATATTACATGATCCACCCCCTAACCTGAACGCCATAGAAAAAAATAAAATAAAAGTCCGCAGCGCAGCTCCCGGCCTGAACTTTCAATGCTTCTGGGGGTCGCATAGCATTATATTGATTTATGATGCTATGTAACCCTTACAGTTCTGGAATGTATTGTATATAACTGACAGCATTATCCCAGTGTAATCCAAAACATTCCAGAACTGTAAGGGTTACATAGCATCATGAATCAATATAATGCTATGTGACCCCGTCGGTGCTGGGAGTTCAGGCCGGGAGCTGCGCTGCGGACTTGCAGCATGACCAACGCTCGTCTGCAAGGGCCCTAAGGGATTGAAAAGGCTTATGCCCCCCAAAATAGTACCAATCAGTCACCTCATCCCGCAAAAAAATAGACCCTACTTAAGACCATTGCCTAAAAAATAAAAAAAACTATGGCTCTCAGAATATGGAGACACTAAAACATGATTTTTTTTGTTTCAAAAATGCATTTATTGTGTAAAACTTAAATAAATAAATAAAATGTCGACATATTAGGTATTGCCGCATCCATAACAACCTGCTGTATAAAAATATAACACGACCTAACCCCTCAGGTGAACGACATTAACAAAATAAAATAAAAACTGTCAAAAAAGCCATTTTTTATCACTTTATATCACAAAAAGTGTAATGCCAAGCAATAAAAAAGTCATATGCACCCTAAAATAGTACCAATCAAAACGTCATCTCATACTGAAAAAAATGATCCCCTATATAAGACAGTCACCCAAAAAAAACAAAAAACTATGGATTTCAGAATATGGAGACACAAAAAAATTATCCCAGTGCAGTGGAAAATCTGCAAAAAAAAAAAGTTACATTTTGAAATTTCACCTCCATTTTCCTTTATTCTTGCGGAACACCTAAAGGGTTAACAAAGTTTGTAAAATCAGTTTTAAGTAACTTGAAGGGTGTAGTTTCTAAAATTGGGTAATTTATGGGTGGTTTCTACTATGTAACCCCCACAAAGAGACTGCATGACTGAACTGGTTCTTAAAAAGTGGGTTTTGGAAATTTTAATTTTAAAAACTTTAAGAATTGCTTCTAAAATTCTAAGCCTTCTAACATCCTAAAATATAAAATGACATTTTCAAAATGATGGCAACATAAAGTAGACATCTGGGAAATATACAGTAACAACTATTTTATGATGTATCACAATCTGCTTTAAAAACAAATATTCAAACTTCAAAAAGTGAATTTTTCCAAATTTCAGTAAATTCTAGATTTTTTTTTATAAATAACATATTGACTCAAAATTACCACTAACATGAAGTACAATATGTCGCAAGAAAACAATCTCAGAATCGCTTATATAAGTAAAAGCGTTCCAGAGTGATTACCACATAAAGTAAAGCATGTCAGATTTGCTAAATGTGGCTTGGTCCTTATGGTGAAAACTGTCTTGGTCTTGAAGGGGTTAAAGGGGTTGTCCAAGACTTTTATAGTGATGCACTGATCAGCTTTTGCCAAGTACAGTAGCTTACTTGAACAAAAGCAGTGCTGCAATAACAAGCTCCATCCACTACACAGTGGACAGAGTTATGTAGTTCTGGTGCCTATTTATGGCATGGGAGCAACTCAGGAACAACAGACCAGTGGAAGTGGAAGTGCCCGGGCTGTTTGTTAACATTTTCACACTGCTAAGTGGAGGCTTCCGCCTTGCAGTGTTCTCTGTGACATCACTAGCACTAATGAGTAGTTCTACAGGCTAGGGCAATGCTAACGACTGACCATTAGTGCCAATGATGTCACAGAGAACACTGCAAGGCGGAAGCCTCCATTTAGCAGTGTGAAAATGTAAACAAACAGCCCGGGCACTTCTACTTCCACTGATCTGTTGTTCCTGAGTAGCTCCAATGCCAGAAATAGGCACCAGAACTACATAACTCTGCCCACTATGTAGTGGTTGGAGCTTGTTATTGCAGCACTGCTTTTGCAGTGTTCTCTGTGACATCACTAGCACTAATGAGTAGTTCTTAGCGCTGCCCTAGCCTGTTTTACAGGCTAGGGCAACGCTTACGACTGACCATTAGTGCCAGTGATGTCACTGGGAACACTGCTAGGTGGAAACCTCCGCCTAGCATAGCCCAGTACGTCACCGTATCTGCAGAAAAAAACGTCAACTCATATGGGCTGATTGGGTGAAGGGGTTATGTCCGGGTTCAGCTCTGAACCCAAATGACCCCTTTAAGTTCTTAAAAGTTTACTTGCTGAATATAACCAAGGTAAATATTAAAATTAGTTTTTTATGCTTTTATTCAATAATCATTCAATACTCACTGCTAAATATGATATTTTTTCACTTGTAATTAGAATAGCTTTGTCGTCCATATCCACATGTTCATATGAAATCACACTTTCATGAAGTGTTAAAGCTGCTGAAAAGCTGAAGTGTGTTGGTTTCCACCATCCCCCAAATATATATCACTTTGATATTCAGTATGTGTAACATTATGTGAAAATGTATAGACGGTTAAGATTTATGTAGGCAGAGGTGGCTGCTACTTAAAAAGTGATAATTTGAAAAGTATCTTAGGAAAATATATTTAAAAAGTACCTTATGAACTTCTATTACATTTGACTGAATTTACTTAGCAACATGACAATTAACTTGAAAGGTGAAGAAAGTGTGAGTTGACAGTTTAAATTAGAAAATGTCTGGTACTTTGCCCATATGCAAAACTGGTAAAATGAGAAGTAAACCTTTCTTAGAATTCATTAGGTAGTTTACAAGGCATTGATTTATTAGCTGCATCAGAGGCTCTACCATAAACCTGAAAGTAAGGACAGAATATTTGGAGTTTCACTCTGCTATACGCCAAGACCTATAAACTAGTTTTTAATTTCTTTATTTTACATTTTCCAATTATGTGTAACTACAGACAGCACTTGAAGTGGCAAAAAGAGTCTTAAACCTCTCATTGATTATATAGATGGTAAAATGGTTATTTCAAAAGCTGTATAACTATAAATTACAACACCGGTGCTGAAAATGCCAGCAATTGTTAGTTTGTGATTGCTGGAACTGCCAAGCCACAAATTACATACAGTACGTTCAATAACAACTGTATGTGTCTAATCTCTTTTTATTGAACAAACAGGTAAAACAAGCAACCAGTTCAAGATCACAGTAGTCATATTGTTTCTTTGTATTTTCATATAATATGTAAGAGAGATACAATACTATAAAACTGCACATACAGTATAACAAATATCAAGTAATTTTCTGCCAGTTATTTTATGGAACTGGTTGCAGAAGAATGTAGGAGTAGTGGGGACGGGGGGTAGCATACTCAAAGGATCTGAAATACAGTAAGTGTACGTGTATTTGTTGGGTACAACCAAGGGCGAGACCAGTGTAAGTCAAACCCTAGACAGGGCCATGCAGCAGCAAAGTTGCTAATGACTGAATTGGAAAGGGTCTGTCTAAGGTTTCCATATTTTTAGGAAATTGTCTGTGGTCAATAGTTCCCAGAGAGCCAACTCTTCTATTCTGTGAATTTGAACCCACTGATGTATCATAGACACCTCTGACTTGCACCATAAAATGGGTATGAACAGATTAATTGCAGTTAACAAGATCATAGGAAGGTTATGTCTGTAGCGTGTGGGGTTGGGTTTCCTTAGAAGGATAAGCCCAAGGTGTAGCACAATGGAGGTTGTTCAAATTTTATTTACATTTGATTCTATTGGTTTCAAACCCCTGAAATCACAACTATAATTTGATAGTATTATTCACGCTACACAAAAAAACTATTACTGAAAAGCACATCTTTTAATATTTATAAATAAAATCACATCCTAATAACTGCACATAGGGCCCAAAAGGCAAATAAATAAGCGTAAATAAAATTGGTGTCCAGGAGCAGGTAAAACATAAATTATGGGCAGCGTAGTGGGGGGAAAAGAGAAACTCTTTCCCTAAGGCCTCATACAAAACCATTAATTTCAATAAATCCGCAAAAAAAAACAGAAGGTACTCCATATGCCTTTTGTTTCCGTATTTCCGTTCAAAGATAGAACATGTCCTATTAGGGCTCATGAACACAACCATTGTTGTTTTGCAGTCCGTTTTTTTTTCTCTGATTTAAGTCCTCTTCCATTCCGTTATTCCACAAAGCATATCCGTATGGTTTCCTTTTGCAATCCATTTTTTGCAGATCAGAAACAGAAATAGTAACTTATTAATCACCAAACAGATGAGCAATATGGGCTGGGCATAGCATTTCTACCCATTGACTTGAATGGGGCCTCGGACCGTTATTTGTGGACAATAATAGGAGATGCACTACTTTTTTGCAGAACGGAAATACAGAAACAGAATGCACACGGAGTACCTTCCTTTATTTTTGTGGACCCATTGAAGTAAATGGTTCCGCATACGGTCTGCAAAAAAACAGAACGGAAGCAGAAAGAAAATACGTTTGTGTGCATGAACCCTTATTGTCCGCATAACGGACAAAGATAGTACTGTTCTATCAGGGGCCAGCTGTTCCGTTCCGCAAAAAATGGAATGCACATGGACGTCATGCGTATTTTTTTGCGGACAGCAAAATACTGAAAAAGCCATACGGTCTTGTGCAAGAGGCCTAAGGCCTCATGCACACGAACATATTTTGCTTCCGTGTCCGTTCTGTTTCTTTTGCGGATAGGATGCGAACCCATCAATTTCAATAGGTCCGCAAAAAATGCGGACAGCACACCATGTGCTATCCGCATCCATGTGTCCATTCCGTAACCCGGCAAAAAAAATATAACATGTCTTATTCTTGTCCGTTTTGTGTACAAGGATAGGCACTGTTACAATGGATCCGCAAAAAAAATGGATGCCATACGGACGTCATCCTTTTTTTTACGGATCCGCAATTTGTCTTAGGCTACATTCATACGACTGTATGTGTTTTGCGGTCCGCAATTTACGGATCCGCAAAATAAACGGATGACGTTCCTTATGGCATCCATTTTTTGGCGGATCCATTGTACCAATGCCTATCATTGTCAGCAAAACTGGCAAGAATAGGCCATGTTCTATCTTTTTTGCAGGGCTACGGAACGGACATACGGATGCGGAAAGTACACAGTGTGCTGTCCGCATTTTTTGCGGACCCATTGAAAGGAATGGGTCTGCATCCTATCCGCAAAAAAAACGGAACAGACACGGAAACAAAATACGTTCATATGAATGTAGCCTAAAAATACTGACTCTAAAAGTTTCTATAAATATATCAGCCATAGCACTCATCCAACTTGAGGCTTTTGTAGGGTGCTCATCCTGTTCTGGTCCCACTCCACCTAAGATTCGTGTAAAGGTTAGAAACATGGTTTGACAGAAAACCATCTACATTATGTTTACCTCTATAGTAAAGGATTTGGTAGCCAAATCCTCCAAAACGTGTTTTACAAACCAAAGCCTAGTAGGATAATATTGGGTTTCTTTTCCCAACAGAGAGGAGGAAAATAGCCTCCAGACTATTTGGAAAAATGATTTATAAAGCCAAATAAGTGTTTTCAGCAGGTATTTACACCTCATCCGTGACATGTATGGTATTTTTAAAGAATGCAATTGGTTTTGGATGTCTATAAGATAAATGCATCCTAGTTCATGTCTAAATATTTGATGGAAACATTTGGGCAAACAAATGGAGAGTTTGACATTATACTGTACAATACATAGTCCGGCAACAAAATGTGTGGGGCTTAATCTGCCCACAGGTGCCTTAGCCCACCACTTAAGGTCTGTATTTAGTAATGAGATGGGTCCATAGCTATTGCAAAACTTAGGATCTTCCCCATCCTTTGGCTGAATAACAGTATGGGCCTCTAAAACCTGTGGAGGGACATTTCCATGTGCCTGTGGTTGCAGGATGTTTGTTCTCTGATGTTTTTTTTGCTTGAAACTCCAAAGTCCATACATTCGATGAAGAAAACACGATTCATCGATAAAGCAATCCTTTGCCAATCAGTGGAGATCCAATTCCAATATTAATGTGAAAATTAAAGCCTTTTCTTCTAATGCAACTTCAATAGAAGAGGTACAGAGACCATTGTCTGCTTCGGAGCCCCATATACAGTATTATTCTCTGATCTGTTGCTTTAGAAACACATTTATTAGCCCCCTGGTTCATTTTGGCAGTAAGCTGTTCCACTGTAGCATGTCGTTCTGCCTTCGTTCACCTTCGTAGCCAACATTTACAGTTGTGTTTAAAACAATAGCAGTCAGACATCACTAACCTGATAAATCATTGTTTTTGGTAGAAATTATATTTCTACATGGAAAATGATTTACTACCAGGTGTAGTAGAGTAATAGAAATCCAACAGACCCAACAGTCATGACATGCATGCAGGCTTATTCTCTGTAATTCAATCACTTATTGAAAGGGGCATGTGCAAAATAATAGCAGTGTGGAGTTCAATGAGTGAGGTCACTCATTCTTTGAAAAACAGCTAGCAATTATTGCCCTTATTTAAGGAAGGAACGCAGCAAATGTTGTACATGCTGGTTACAGTGCATTTCTCTCTGAAATTCTGAGGAATATGGGTCGTTCCAGACATTGTTCAGAAGAACAGCGTACCTTGATTAAAAAGTTGATTGGAGAGGGGAAAACATATAAAGAAGTGCAGAAAATGATAGGTTGCTCAGCTAAAATGATCGCAAATGCATTAAACTGGCAACCAAAACCTGAAAGACGTGGAAGAAAGCGAAAAACTACCATTCAAATGGATAGAAGTATAGCCAAAATGGCAAGGACTCAGCCAACAATTAGCTCCAGGAAGATCAAAGAAGGTCTAAAGTTACCTGTGAGTACTGTTACAATTAGAAGAGGCCTATGTGAAGCCAAGCTATCTGCAGGAAGCCCCCGCAAAGTCCCACTGTTGAAAAAAAGACATGTGCTGAAGAGGTTACAATTTGCCAAAGAACACATTGACTGGCCTAAAGAGACATTTTGTGAACTGATAAAAGTAAGATTGTTCTTTCTGTGTCTAGTGGCCCGGAGACAGTTTGTCAGATGACCCCCAAACACTGAATTCAAGCCACAGTACACTGTGAAGACAGTGAAGCATGGTGGCGCAAGCATCTTGATATGGGGATGTTTCTCATACAACGGTGTTGGGCCTATTTATCGCATACCAGGGATCATGGATCAGTTTGAATATATCAGAATACTTGAAGAGGTCATGCTGCCTTATGCTGAAGAGGAAATGCCCTTGAGATGGGTGTTCCAACAAGACAACGACCCCAAACACACCAGTAAACGTGCAACATCTTGGTTCGAGACCAACAATATTGATGTTATGGAGTGGCCAGCCCAATCCCCGGATCTTAATCCAATAGAAAACTTGTGGGGTGACATCAAAAATGCAGTTTGAGGCAAAACCAAGAAATAGAGAAGAACTGGGGAATGTAGTCCAATCATCCTGGGCTGGAATACATGTTCACAGGTGCCAGAAGTTGGTTGACTCCATGCAACACAGATGTACAGCAGTTCTCAGAAACAGCGGTTATACAACTAAATATTAGTTAAGTAATTCAAAGGAAATCAAAATTTCCAAACATTTTTCAGTTTAAATAGTGAATGTTTGAGTTTGTAAAGAATACAAACACTGCTATTTTTTTTGAACAGTCTAATATTCACTTTTCTTAAATTTTTTTCAGAGGAACAACACAAATTTGATATATTTTTCTTCATGTTTTGATTTGGAATGGAAGGGATGCAAACAAGCTCTTAACAAGCTCTGCCTCTAATGCCACCAGATGTACGTCAGCTATCCTATAATTCAATGTTCAGCTCTTAAAATAAGGCTTGAGACATGACTTGGATATTAAATAAGCCAACACCTCATCTGCAGACAGTTGTTTCAGGTTGATTGTGCCTCATCAGTGCAGAGCAGAGAGTACTGGCTTAACTGGGTGAGAGGCCTGTGTCCGGGTCAGGGGGGAACTAACTCTCCTTAGGGAGAGAGCACCTTAATGAGTGTGTGGAGACTTACAGGCCATACATGCTCCTCTGGAATTCTGGGAGGGAAGGGATGCAAATGAGCTCTTAACAAGCTCTGCCTTTAATGCCACCAGATGTAAGGCAGCTATTATATAAGTCAATGTTCAGCTCTTAAAATAAGCCTTGAGACATGACTTGGATATTAAAAAAAGCCAGCACCTCATCTGCAGACAGCTGTTTCGGGGTGATTGCCCCTCATCAGTGCAGAGCAGAGAGTACTGGCTTAACTGGGTGAGAGGCAGATGAAGTGCTGGCTTATTTAATATCTAAGTCATGTCTCAAGGCTTATTTTAAGAGCTGAACATTGACTTATAGGATAGCTGCCTGTTAAGAGCTCACTTGCATCCCTTCCCTCCCAGAATTCCAGAGGAGCATATATGGCCTATAAGTCTCCAAACACTGATTAAGGTGCTCTCTCCCTAAGGAGAGTTAGTTCCCCCTTGATTTGGAATAGAATGTGTAGTGTTCCTAATGCATTTGTGTGTATGGAAATAAAAGCTATTAGAAGGATTTTGAGCTTTATTCACATTTTTAAACACACTGCTATTAATATGAACACAACTGTACCTCTCACATCACTGGCATGTGGTGCTCTGCAGTTTCCACATCACTTATTCACAATGGTGCCATTTGTCCACTCACTATACATTTTCACCACTGTAGCATGCAAACAGTTCACAAACTGCACAGTTTTATAAATACTGCCATCCTTCGCCCGAAAGCAAATAATCATCCCTTTTTGCAACTCTAATAAAATGACTCTTTTACCCATGACAGCAATGAGCGATATGTGCGCAGACAGCCTATCACACACCTTATTATATTCACCAAGAGCGCTCATGACAAGTGACTTCCTTCACGAGCTATGCACTGCCAACATCAAAAGTAGGAAGTGATCAGCTTTACATACACAGTGATTTGAGTGCTTATGTAAAGCTGTATAAGCCAGCCAAAAACCGATTAATGTAGTGCTTTTCAGTGCCTGGGGTGTGGTGGACAGTGTTTGATGATGGATAAGTTTGAGAAGAATGATGTTGAAGGGAGGGGGTCAATAGAGAAGAGTTAGATCATGTGATAGGCCACCTTAAAAAAGAGAAAGATTGAAAACTTTAGTTAGGTGGGTAGTGACAACTGGGTAAATAGACTGGAGGAGGTTTGAGGGTCAGTAATGCATGTGGTAGGCCGAGAAGAAGAGAGGATCCTGGACATTTATTTTTCTGTGACTGAGTTGAATGTGGATAATGAACCAGGGGTTGTGTTGTAGGGAAATGGATAGATGACACTTAGCAGGTGGGTGCTAATTTCAAGCCGGATATCTTGAATTTTCTCTTTGAAGTTGCCAGATCTTTAAGTGGTCAGATATTTAGCACAGAGGTCTATAATTGTCTGTACTGTACTTAGGAGCGAGTTAAAAGTGTCAAACAGTTTTATTGGTTTATTAGCTAATAATGAGATCAGGGAGGGTCATGAAAGAGGTCTGTTTGGAGAGGTGAAGGGCAGAATTTATAATGGAGGAAATTTTCTGCTGCAGTTTTTTCTCCAAAAGTGTTCAGCACTCCTGGATAGAGTTGAGCGAACACCTGGATGTTCGGGTTCGAGAAGTTCGGCCGAACTTCCCGGAAATGTTCGGGTTCGGGATCCGAACCCGATCCGAACTTCGTCCCGAACCCGAACCCCATTGAAGTCAATGGGGACCCGAACTTTTGGGCACTAAAAAGGCTGTAAAACAGCCCAGGAAAGAGCTAGAGGGCTGCAAAAGGCAGCAACATGTAGGTAAATCCCCTGCAAACAAATGTGGATAGGGAAATGAATTAAAATAAAAATTAAAAAAATAAAAATGAACCAATATCAATTGGACAGAGGTCCCATAGCAGAGAATCTGGCTTCACGTCAGCAGAGAATCAGTCTCTTCATGCCATAGCAAAGAATCTGGCTTCATGTCAGCAGAGAATCAGTCTCTTCATGCCATAGCAGAGAATCTGGCTTCATGTCAGCGCAGAATCAGTCTTCCTGTCATAGCAGAGAATCAGGCTTCACGTCACCCACCACTGGAACAGGCCACTGTCACACATTTAGGCCCCGGCACCCAGACAGAGGAGAGCGGTCCCGTAACAGAGAATCTGGCCTTATGTCAGCGCAGAATCTGTCTTCATGTCATAGCAGAGAATCAAGCTTCACGTCACCCACCACTGGAACAGGCCACTGTCACACATTTAGGCCCCGGCACCCAGACAGAGGAGAGAGGTCCTGTAACAGAGAATCTGGCCTTATGTCAGCGCAGAATCTGTCTTCATGTCATAGCAGAGAATCAGGCATCACGTCACCCACCACTGGAACAGGCCACTGTCACACATTTAGGCCCAGGCACCCAGGCAGAGGAGAGAGGTCCCGTAACAGAGAATCTGGCCTTATGTCAGCGCAGAATCTGTATTCATGTCATAGCAGAGAATCAGGCTTCACGTCACCCACCACTGGAACAGGCCACTGTCACACATTTAGGCCCCGGCACCCAGACAGAGGAGAGCGGTCCTGTAACAGAGAATCTGGCCTTATGTCAGCACAGAATCTGTCTTCATGTCATAGCAGAGAATCAGGTATCACGTCACCCACCACTGGAACAGGCCACTGTCACACATTGATGCCCAGGCACCCAGGCAGAGGAGAGAGGTCCCGTAACAGAGAATCTGGCCTTATGTCAGCACAGAATCTGTCTTAATGTCATAGCAGAGAATCAGGCTTCACGTCACCCACCACTGGAACAGGCCACTGTCACACATTTAGGCCCAGGCACCCAGGCAGAGGAGAGAGGTCCCGTAACAGAGAATCTGGCCTTATGTCAGCGCAGAATCTGTATTCATGTCATAGCAGAGAATCAGGCATCACGTCACCCACCACTGGAACAGGCCACTGTCACACATTTAGGCCCCGGCACCCAGACAGAGGAGAGCGGTCCCGTAACAGAGAATCTGGCCTTATTTCAGCGCAGAATCTGTATTCATGTCATAGCAGAGAATCAGGCTTCACGTCACCCACCACTGGAACAGGCCACTGTCACACATTTAGGCCCCGGCACCCAGACAGAGGAGAGCGGTCCCGTAACAGAGAATCTGGCCTTATGTCAGCACAGAATCTGTCTTAATGTCATAGCAGAGAATCAGGCTTCACGTCACCCACCACTGGAACAGGCCACTGTCATACATTTAGGCCCCGGCACCCAGACAGAGGAGAGCGGTCCCGTAACAGAGAATCTGGCCTTATGTCAGTGCAGAATCTGTCTTCATGTCATAGCAGAGAATCAAGCTTCACGTCACCCACCACTGGAACAGGCCACTGTCACACATTTAGGCCCAGGCACCCAGACAGAGGAGAGAGGTCCCGTAACAGAGAATCTGGCCTTATGTCAGCACAGAATCTGTCTTAATGTCATAGCAGAGAATCAGGCTTCACGTCACCCACCACTGGAACAGGCCACTGTCACACATTTAGGCCCCGGCACCCAGGCAGAGGAGAGAGGTCCCGTAACAGAGAATCTGGCCTTATGTCAGCGCAGAATCTGTATTCATGTCATAGCAGAGAATCAGGCTTCACGTCACCCACCACTGGAACAGGCCACTGTCACACATTTAGGCCCCGGCACCCAGACAGAGGAGAGCGGTCCCGTAACAGAGAATCTGGCCTTATGTCAGCACAGAATCTGTCTTAATGTCATAGCAGAGAATCAGGCTTCACGTCACCCACCACTGGAACAGGCCACTGTCACACATTTAGGCCCAGGCACCCAGGCAGAGGAGAGAGGTCCCGTAACAGAGAATCTGGCCTTATGTCAGCGCAGAATCTGTATTCATGTCATAGCAGAGAATCAGGCTTCACGTCACCCACCACTGGAACAGGCCACTGTCACACATTTAGACCCAGGCAGAGGAGAGAGGTCCCGTAACAGATATTCTGGCCTTATGTCAGCGCAGAATCTGTATTCATGTCATAGCAGAGAATCAGGCTTCACGTCACCCACCACTGGAACAGGCCACTGTCACACATTTAGGCCCCGGCACCCAGACAGAGGAGAGCGGTCCCGTAACAGAGAATCTGGCCTTATGTCAGCGCAGAATCTGTCTTCATGTCATAGCAGAGAATCAAGCTTCACGTCACCCACCACTGGAACAGGCCACTGTCACACATTTAGGCCCCGGCACCCAGACAGAGGAGAGCGGTCCTGTATCAGAGAATCTGGCCTTATGTCAGCACAGAATCTGTCTTAATGTCATAGCAGAGAATCAGGCTTCACGTCACCCACCACTGGAACAGGCCACTGTCACACATTTAGGCCCAGGCACCCAGGCAGAGGAGAGAGGTCCCGTAACAGAGAATCTGGCCTTATGTCAGCGCAGAATCTGTATTCATGTCTTAGCAGAGAATCAGGCTTCACGTCACCCACCACTGGAACAGGCCACTGTCACACATTTAGGCCCAGGCACCCAGGCAGAGGAGAGAGGTCCCGTAACAGAGAATCTGGCCTTATGTCAGCGCAGAATCTGTATTCATGTCATAGCAGAGAATCAGGCTTCACGTCACCCACCACTGGAACAGGCCACTGTCACACATTTAGGCCCCGGCACCCAGACAGAGGAGAGCGGTCCCGTAACAGAGAATCTGGCCTTATGTCAGTGCAGAATCTGTCTTCATGTCATAGCAGAGAATCAAGCTTCACGTCACCCACCACTGGAACAGGCCACTGTCACACATTTAGGCCCAGGCACCCAGGCAGAGGAGAGAGGTCCCGTAACAGAGAATCTGGCCTTATGTCAGCGCAGAATCTGTATTCATGTCATAGCAGAGAATCAGGCTTCACGTCACCCACCACTGGAACAGGCCACTGTCACACATTTAGGCCCCGGCACCCAGACAGAGGAGAGCGGTCCTGTAACAGAGAATCTGGCCTTATGTCAGCACAGAATCTGTCTTCATGTCATAGCAGAGAATCAGGTATCACGTCACCCACCACTGGAACAGGCCACTGTCACACATTTAGGCCCAGGCACCCAGGCAGAGGAGAGAGGTCCCGTAACAGAGAATCTGGCCTTATGTCAGCACAGAATCTGTCTTAATGTCATAGCAGAGAATCAGGCTTCACGTCACCCACCACTGGAACAGGCCACTGTCACACATTTAGGCCCAGGCACCCAGGCAGAGGAGAGAGGTCCCGTAACAGAGAATCTGGCCTTATGTCAGCGCAGAATCTGTATTCATGTCATAGCAGAGAATCAGGCATCACGTCACCCACCACTGGAACAGGCCACTGTCACACATTTAGGCCCCGGCACCCAGACAGAGGAGAGCGGTCCCGTAACAGAGAATCTGGCCTTATTTCAGCGCAGAATCTGTATTCATGTCATAGCAGAGAATCAGGCTTCACGTCACCCACCACTGGAACAGGCCACTGTCACACATTTAGGCCCCGGCACCCAGACAGAGGAGAGCGGTCCCGTAACAGAGAATCTGGCCTTATGTCAGCACAGAATCTGTCTTAATGTCATAGCAGAGAATCAGGCTTCACGTCACCCACCACTGGAACAGGCCACTGTCACACATTTAGGCCCCGGCACCCAGACAGAGGAGAGCGGTCCCGTAACAGAGAATCTGGCCTTATGTCAGTGCAGAATCTGTCTTCATGTCATAGCAGAGAATCAAGCTTCACGTCACCCACCACTGGAACAGGCCACTGTCACACATTTAGGCCCAGGCACCCAGGCAGAGGAGAGAGGTCCCGTAACAGAGAATCTGGCCTTATGTCAGCGCAGAATCTGTATTCATGTCATAGCAGAGAATCAGGCTTCACGTCACCCACCACTGGAACAGGCCACTGTCACACATTTAGGCCCAGGCGCCCAGGCACCCAGGCAGAGGAGAGAGGTCCCGTAACAGAGAATCTGGCCTTATGTCAGCGCAGAATCTGTATTCATGTCATAGCAGAGAATCAGGCATCACGTCACCCACCACTGGAACAGGCCACTGTCACACATTTAGGCCCCGGCACCCAGACAGAGGAGAGCGGTCCCGTAACAGAGAATCTGGCCTTATTTCAGCGCAGAATCTGTATTCATGTCATAGCAGAGAATCAGGCTTCACGTCACCCACCACTGGAACAGGCCACTGTCACACATTTAGGCCCCGGCACCCAGACAGAGGAGAGCGGTCCCGTAACAGAGAATCTGGCCTTATGTCAGCACAGAATCTGTCTTAATGTCATAGCAGAGAATCAGGCTTCACGTCACCCACCACTGGAACAGGCCACTGTCACACATTTAGGCCCCGGCACCCAGACAGAGGAGAGCGGTCCCGTAACAGAGAATCTGGCCTTATGTCAGTGCAGAATCTGTCTTCATGTCATAGCAGAGAATCAAGCTTCACGTCACCCACCACTGGAACAGGCCACTGTCACACATTTAGGCCCAGGCACCCAGGCAGAGGAGAGAGGTCCCGTAACAGAGAATCTGGCCTTATGTCAGCGCAGAATCTGTATTCATGTCATAGCAGAGAATCAGGCTTCACGTCACCCACCACTGGAACAGGCCACTGTCACACATTTAGGCCCCGGCACCCAGACAGAGGAGAGCGGTCCCGTAACAGAGAATCTGGCCTTATGTCAGTGCAGAATCTGTCTTCATGTCATAGCAGAGAATCAAGCTTCACGTCACCCACCATTGGAACAGGCCACTGTCACACATTTAGGCCCAGGCACCCAGGCAGAGGAGAGAGGTCCCGTAACAGAGAATCTGGCCTTATGTCAGCGCAGAATCTGTATTCATGTCATAGCAGAGAATCAGGCTTCACGTCACCCACCACTGGAACAGGCCACTGTCACACATTTAGGCCCCGGCACCCAGACAGAGGAGAGAGGTCCCGTAACAGAGAATCTGGCCTTATGTCAGCACAGAATCTGTCTTAATGTCATAGCAGAGAATCAGGCTTCACGTCACCCACCACTGGAACAGGCCACTGTCACACACTTAGGCCCAGGCACCCAGGCAGAGGAGAGAGGTCCCGTAACAGAGAATCTGGCCTTATGTCAGCGCAGAATCTGTATTCATGTCATAGCAGAGAATCAGGCTTCACGTCACCCACCACTGGAACAGGCCACTGTCACACATTTAGGCCCAGTCACCCAGGCAGAGGAGAGAGGTCCCGTAACAGATATTCTGGCCTTATGTGAGCGCAGAATCTGTATTCATGTCATAGCAGAGAATCAGGCTTCACGTCACCCACCACTGGAACAGGCCACTGTCACACATTTAGGCCCCGGCACCCAGACAGAGGAGAGAGGTCCTGTAACAGAGAATCTGGCCTTATGTCAGCACAGAATCTGTCTTCATGTCATAGCAGAGAATCAGGCATCACGTCACCCACCACTGGAACAGGCCACTGTCACACATTTAGGCCCAGGCACCCAGGCAGAGGAGAGAGGTCCCGTAACAGAGAATCTGGCCTTATGTCAGCACAGAATCTGTCTTAATGTCATAGCAGAGAATCAGGCTTCACGTCACCCACCACTGGAACAGGCCACTGTCACACATTTAGGCCCCGGCACCCAGACAGAGGAGAGTGGTCCCGTAACAGAGAATCTGGCCTTATGTCAGCGCAGAATCTGTCTTCATGTCATAGCAGAGAATCAAGCTTCACGTCACCCACCACTGGAACAGGCCACTGTCACACATTTAGGCCCCGGCACCCAGACAGAGGAGAGAGGTCCTGTAACAGAGAATCTGGCCTTATGTCAGCACAGAATCTGTCTTCATGTCATAGCAGAGAATCAGGCATCACGTCACCCACCACTGGAACAGGCCACTGTCACACATTTAGGCCCAGGCACCCAGGCAGAGGAGAGAGGTCCCGTAACAGAGAATCTGGCCTTATGTCAGCACAGAATCTGTCTTAATGTCATAGCAGAGAATCAGGCTTCACGTCACCCACCACTGGAACAGGCCACTGTCACACATTTAGGCCCCGGCACCCAGACAGAGGAGAGCGGTCCTGTAACAGAGAATCTGGCCTTATGTCAGCACAGAATCTGTCTTCATGTCATAGCAGAGAATCAGGTATCACGTCACCCACCACTGGAACAGGCCACTGTCACACATTTAGGCCCCGGCACCCAGACAGAGGAGAGCGGTCCCGTAACAGAGAATCTGGCCTTATGTCAGCGCAGAATCTGTATTCATGTCATAGCAGAGAATCAGGCTTCACGTCACCCACCACTGGAACAGGCCACTGTCACACATTTAGGCCCCGGCACCCAGACAGAGGAGAGCGGTCCCGTAACAGAGAATCTGGCCTTATGTCAGCACAGAATCTGTCTTAATGTCATAGCAGAGAATCAGGCTTCACGTCACCCACCACTGGAACAGGCCACTGTCACACATTTAGGCCCCGGCACCCAGACAGAGGAGAGCGGTCCCGTAACAGAGAATCTGGCCTTATGTCAGTGCAGAATCTGTCTTCATGTCATAGCAGAGAATCAAGCTTCACGTCACCCACCACTGGAACAGGCCACTGTCACACATTTAGGCCCAGGCACCCAGGCAGAGGCGAGAGGTCCCGTAACAGAGAATCTGGCCTTATGTCAGCACAGAATCTGTCCTAATGTCATAGCAGAGAATCAGGCTTCACGTCACCCACCACTGGAACAGGCCACTGTCACACATTTAGGCCCCGGCACCCAGGCAGAGGAGAGAGGTCCCGTAACAGAGAATCTGGCCTTATGTCAGCGCAGAATCTGTATTCATGTCATAGCAGAGAATCAGGCTTCACGTCACCCACCACTGGAACAGGCCACTGTCACACATTTAGGCCCCGGCACCCAGACAGAGGAGAGGGGTCCCGTAACAGAGAATCTGGCCTTATGTCAGCGCAGAATCTGTATTCATGTCATAGCAGAGAATCAGGCTTCACGTCACCCACCACTGGAACAGGCCACTGTCACACATTTAGGCCCCGGCACCCAGACAGAGGAGAGCGGTCCCGTAACAGAGAATCTGGCCTTATGTCAGCACAGAATCTGTCTTAATGTCATAGCAGAGAATCAGGCTTCACGTCACCCACCACTGGAACAGGCCACTGTCACACATTTAGGCCCAGGCACCCAGGCAGAGGAGAGAGGTCCCGTAACAGAGAATCTGGCCTTATGTCAGCGCAGAATCTGTATTCATGTCATAGCAGAGAATCAGGCTTCACGTCACCCACCACTGGAACAGGCCACTGTCACACATTTAGGCCCAGTCACCCAGGCAGAGGAGAGAGGTCCCGTAACAGATATTCTGGCCTTATGTCAGCGCAGAATCTGTATTCATGTCATAGCAGAGAATCAGGCTTCACGTCACCCACCACTGGAACAGGCCACTGTCACACATTTAGGCCCCGGCACCCAGACAGAGGAGAGCGGTCCCGTAACAGAGAATCTGGCCTTATGTCAGCGCAGAATCTGTCTTCATGTCATAGCAGAGAATCAAGCTTCACGTCACCCACCACTGGAACAGGCCACTGTCACACATTTAGGCCCCGGCACCCAGACAGAGGAGAGCGGTCCTGTATCAGAGAATCTGGCCTTATGTCAGCACAGAATCTGTCTTAATGTCATAGCAGAGAATCAGGCTTCACGTCACCCACCACTGGAACAGGCCACTGTCACACATTTAGGCCCAGGCACCCAGGCAGAGGAGAGAGGTCCCGTAACAGAGAATCTGGCCTTATGTCAGCGCAGAATCTGTATTCATGTCTTAGCAGAGAATCAGGCTTCACGTCACCCACCACTGGAACAGGCCACTGTCACACATTTAGGCCCAGGCACCCAGGCAGAGGAGAGAGGTCCCGTAACAGAGAATCTGGCCTTATGTCAGCACAGAATCTGTCTTAATGTCATAGCAGAGAATCAGGCTTCACGTCACCCACCACTGGAACAGGCCACTGTCACACATTTAGGCCCAGGCACCCAGGCAGAGGAGAGAGGTCCCGTAACAGAGAATCTGGCCTTATGTCAGCGCAGAATCTGTATTCATGTCATAGCAGAGAATCAGGCATCACGTCACCCACCACTGGAACAGGCCACTGTCACACATTTAGGCCCCGGCACCCAGACAGAGGAGAGCGGTCCCGTAACAGAGAATCTCGCCTTATTTCAGCGCAGAATCTGTATTCATGTCATAGCAGAGAATCAGGCTTCACGTCACCCACCACTGGAACAGGCCACTGTCACACATTTAGGCCCCGGCACCCAGACAGAGGAGAGCGGTCCCGTAACAGAGAATCTGGCCTTATGTCAGCGCAGAATCTGTATTCATGTCATAGCAGAGAATCAGGCTTCACGTCACCCACCACTGGAACAGGCCACTGTCACACATTTAGGCCCCGGCACCCAGACAGAGGAGAGCGGTCCCGTAACAGAGAATCTGGCCTTATGTCAGCACAGAATCTGTCTTAATGTCATAGCAGAGAATCAGGCTTCACGTCACCCACCACTGGAACAGGCCACTGTCACACATTTAGGCCCCGGCACCCAGACAGAGGAGAGCGGTCCCGTAACAGAGAATCTGGCCTTATGTCAGTGCAGAATCTGTCTTCATGTCATAGCAGAGAATCAAGCTTCACGTCACCCACCACTGGAACAGGCCACTGTCACACATTTAGGCCCAGGCACCCAGGCAGAGGAGAGAGGTCCCGTAACAGAGAATCTGGCCTTATGTCAGCGCAGAATCTGTATTCATGTCATAGCAGAGAATCAGGCTTCACGTCACCCACCACTGGAACAGGCCACTGTCACACATTTAGGCCCCGGCACCCAGACAGAGGAGAGCGGTCCCGTAACAGAGAATCTGGCCTTATGTCAGTGCAGAATCTGTCTTCATGTCATAGCAGAGAATCAAGCTTCACGTCACCCACCACTGGAACAGGCCACTGTCACACATTTAGGCCCAGGCACCCAGGCAGAGGAGAGAGGTCCCGTAACAGAGAATCTGGCCTTATGTCAGCACAGAATCTGTCTTAATGTCATAGCAGAGAATCAGGCTTCACGTCACCCACCACTGGAACAGGCCACTGTCACACATTTAGGCCCCGGCACCCAGGCAGAGGAGAGAGGTCCCGTAACAGAGAATCTGGCCTTATGTCAGCGCAGAATCTGTATTCATGTCATAGCAGAGAATCAGGCTTCACGTCACCCACCACTGAAACAGGCCACTGTCACACATTTAGGCCCCGGCACCCAGACAGAGGAGAGCGGTCCCGTAACAGAGAATCTGGCCTTATGTCAGCGCAGAATCTGTATTCATGTCATAGCAGAGAATCAGGCTTCACGTCACCCACCACTGGAACAGGCCACTGTCACACATTTAGGCCCCGGCACCCAGACAGAGGAGAGCGGTCCCGTAACAGAGAATCTGGCCTTATGTCAGCACAGAATCTGTCTTAATGTCATAGCAGAGAATCAGGCTTCACGTCACCCACCACTGGAACAGGCCACTGTCACACACTTAGGCCCAGGCACCCAGGCAGAGGAGAGAGGTCCCGTAACAGAGAATCTGGCCTTATGTCAGCGCAGAATCTGTATTCATGTCATAGCAGAGAATCAGGCTTCACGTCACCCACCACTGGAACAGGCCACTGTCACACATTTAGGCCCCGGCACCCAGACAGAGGAGAGCGGTCCCGTAACAGAGAATCTGGCCTTATGTCAGCACAGAATCTGTCTTAATGTCATAGCAGAGAATCAGGCTTCACGTCACCCACCACTGGAACAGGCCACTGTCACACACTTAGGCCCAGGCACCCAGGCAGAGGAGAGAGGTCCCGTAACAGAGAATCTGGCCTTATGTCAGCGCAGAATCTGTATTCATGTCATAGCAGAGAATCAGGCTTCACGTCACCCACCACTGGAACAGGCCACTGTCACACATTTAGGCCCAGTCACCCAGGCAGAGGAGAGAGGTCCCGTAACAGATATTCTGGCCTTATGTGAGCGCAGAATCTGTATTCATGTCATAGCAGAGAATCAGGCTTCACGTCACCCACCACTGGAACAGGCCACTGTCACACATTTAGGCCCCGGCACCCAGACAGAGGAGAGAGGTCCTGTAACAGAGAATCTGGCCTTATGTCAGCACAGAATCTGTCTTCATGTCATAGCAGAGAATCAGGCATCACGTCACCCACCACTGGAACAGGCCACTGTCACACATTTAGGCCCAGGCACCCAGGCAGAGGAGAGAGGTCCCGTAACAGAGAATCTGGCCTTATGTCAGCACAGAATCTGTCTTAATCTCATAGCAGAGAATCAGGCTTCACGTCACCCACCACTGGAACAGGCCACTGTCACACATTTAGGCCCCGGCACCCAGACAGAGGAGAGTGGTCCCGTAACAGAGAATCTGGCCTTATGTCAGCGCAGAATCTGTCTTCATGTCATAGCAGAGAATCAAGCTTCACGTCACCCACCACTGGAACAGGCCACTGTCACACATTTAGGCCCCGGCACCCAGACAGAGGAGAGAGGTCCTGTAACAGAGAATCTGGCCTTATGTCAGCGCAGAATCTGTCTTCATGTCATAGCAGAGAATCAGGCATCACGTCACCCACCACTGGAACAGGCCACTGTCACACATTTAGGCCCAGGCACCCAGGCAGAGGAGAGAGGTCCCGTAACAGAGAATCTGGCCTTATGTCAGCACAGAATCTGTCTTAATGTCATAGCAGAGAATCAGGCTTCACGTCACCCACCACTGGAACAGGCCACTGTCACACATTTAGGCCCCGGCACCCAGACAGAGGAGAGCGGTCCTGTAACAGAGAATCTGGCCTTATGTCAGCACAGAATCTGTCTTCATGTCATAGCAGAGAATCAGGTATCACGTCACCCACCACTGGAACAGGCCACTGTCACACATTTAGGCCCCGGCACCCAGACAGAGGAGAGAGGTCCCGTAACAGAGAATCTGGCCTTATGTCAGCGCAGAATCTGTATTCATGTCATAGCAGAGAATCAGGCTTCACGTCACCCACCACTGGAACAGGCCACTGTCACACATTTAGGCCCCGGCACCCAGACAGAGGAGAGCGGTCCCGTAACAGAGAATCTGGCCTTATGTCAGCACAGAATCTGTCTTAATGTCATAGCAGAGAATCAGGCTTCACGTCACCCACCACTGGAACAGGCCACTGTCACACATTTAGGCCCCGGCACCCAGACAGAGGAGAGCGGTCCCGTAACAGAGAATCTGTCCTTATGTCAGTGCAGAATCTGTCTTCATGTCATAGCAGAGAATCAAGCTTCACGTCACCCACCACTGGAACAGGCCACTGTCACACATTTAGGCCCAGGCACCCAGGCAGAGGCGAGAGGTCCCGTAACAGAGAATCTGGCCTTATGTCAGCACAGAATCTGTCTTAATGTCATAGCAGAGAATCAGGCTTCACGTCACCCACCACTGGAACAGGCCACTGTCACACATTTAGGCCCCGGCACCCAGGCAGAGGAGAGAGGTCCCGTAACAGAGAATCTGGCCTTATGTCAGCGCAGAATCTGTATTCATGTCATAGCAGAGAATCAGGCTTCACGTCACCCACCACTGGAACAGGCCACTGTCACACATTTAGGCCCCGGCACCCAGACAGAGGAGAGCGGTCCCGTAACAGAGAATCTGGCCTTATGTCAGCGCAGAATCTGTATTCATGTCATAGCAGAGAATCAGGCTTCACGTCACCCACCACTGGAACAGGCCACTGTCACACATTTAGGCCCCGGCACCCAGACAGAGGAGAGCGGTCCCGTAACAGAGAATCTGGCCTTATGTCAGCACAGAATCTGTCTTAATGTCATAGCAGAGAATCAGGCTTCACGTCACCCACCACTGGAACAGGCCACTGTCACACATTTAGGCCCAGGCACCCAGGCAGAGGAGAGAGGTCCCGTAACAGAGAATCTGGCCTTATGTCAGCGCAGAATCTGTATTCATGTCATAGCAGAGAATCAGGCTTCACGTCACCCACCACTGGAACAGGCCACTGTCACACATTTAGGCCCAGTCACCCAGGCAGAGGAGAGAGGTCCCGTAACAGATATTCTGGCCTTATGTCAGCGCAGAATCTGTATTCATGTCATAGCAGAGAATCAGGCTTCACGTCACCCACCACTGGAACAGGCCACTGTCACACATTTAGGCCCCGGCACCCAGACAGAGGAGAGCGGTCCCGTAACAGAGAATCTGGCCTTATGTCAGCGCAGAATCTGTCTTCATGTCATAGCAGAGAATCAAGCTTCACGTCACCCACCACTGGAACAGGCCACTGTCACACATTTAGGCCCCGGCACCCAGACAGAGGAGAGCGGTCCTGTATCAGAGAATCTGGCCTTATGTCAGCACAGAATCTGTCTTAATGTCATAGCAGAGAATCAGGCTTCACGTCACCCACCACTGGAACAGGCCACTGTCACACATTTAGGCCCAGGCACCCAGGCAGAGGAGAGAGGTCCCGTAACAGAGAATCTGGCCTTATGTCAGCGCAGAATCTGTATTCATGTCTTAGCAGAGAATCAGGCTTCACGTCACCCACCACTGGAACAGGCCACTGTCACACATTTAGGCCCAGGCAGAGGAGAGAGGTCCCGTAACAGAGAATCTGGCCTTATGTCAGCACAGAATCTGTCTTAATGTCATAGCAGAGAATCAGGCTTCACGTCACCCACCACTGGAACAGGCCACTGTCACACATTTAGGCCCAGGCACCCAGGCAGAGGAGAGAGGTCCCGTAACAGAGAATCTGGCCTTATGTCAGCGCAGAATCTGTATTCATGTCATAGCAGAGAATCAGGCATCACGTCACCCACCACTGGAACAGGCCACTGTCACACATTTAGGCCCCGGCACCCAGACAGAGGAGAGCGGTCCCGTAACAGAGAATCTGGCCTTATTTCAGCGCAGAATCTGTATTCATGTCATAGCAGAGAATCAGGCTTCACGTCACCCACCACTGGAACAGGCCACTGTCACACATTTAGGCCCCGGCACCCAGACAGAGGAGAGCGGTCCCGTAACAGAGAATCTGGCCTTATGTCAGCGCAGAATCTGTATTCATGTCATAGCAGAGAATCAGGCTTCACGTCACCCACCACTGGAACAGGCCACTGTCACACATTTAGGCCCCGGCACCCAGACAGAGGAGAGCGGTCCCGTAACAGAGAATCTGGCCTTATGTCAGCACAGAATCTGTCTTAATGTCATAGCAGAGAATCAGGCTTCACGTCACCCACCACTGGAACAGGCCACTGTCACACATTTAGGCCCCGGCACCCAGACAGAGGAGAGAGGTCACGTAACAGAGAATCTGGCCTTATGTCAGCGCAGAATCTGTATTCATGTCATAGCAGAGAATCAGGCTTCACGTCACCCACCACTGGAACAGGCCACTGTCACACATTTAGGCCCCGGCACCCAGGCAGAGGAGAGAGGTCCCGTAACAGATATTCTGGCCTTATGTCAGCGCAGAATCTGTATTCATGTCATAGCAGAGAATCAGGCTACACGTCACCCACCACTGGAACAGGCCACTGTCACACATTTAGGCCCCGGCACCCAGACAGAGGAGAGCGGTCCCGTAACAGAGAATCTGGCCTTATGTCAGCGCAGAATCTGTCTTCATGTCATAGCAGAGAATCAAGCTTCACGTCACCCACCACTGGAACAGGCCACTGTCACACATTTAGGCCCCGGCACCCAGACAGAGGAGAGAGGTCCTGTAACAGAGAATCTGGCCTTATGTCAGCACAGAATCTGTCTTCATGTCATAGCAGAGAATCAGGCATCACGTCACCCACCACTGGAACAGGCCACTGTCACACATTTAGGCCCCGGCACCCAGACAGAGGAGAGCGGTCCCGTAACAGAGAATCTGGCCTTATGTCAGCACAGAATCTGTCTTAATGTCATAGCAGAGAATCAGGCTTCACGTCACCCACCACTGGAACAGGCCACTGTCACACATTTAGGCCCAGGCACCCAGGCAGAGGAGAGAGGTCCCGTAACAGAGAATCTGGCCTTATGTCAGCGCAGAATCTGTATTCATGTCATAGCAGAGAATCAGGCTTCACGTCACCCACCACTGGAACAGGCCACTGTCACACATTTAGGCCCAGTCACCCAGGCAGAGTAGAGAGGTCCCGTAACAGATATTCTGGCCTTATGTCAGCGCAGAATCTGTATTCATGTCATAGCAGAGAATCAGGCTTCACGTCACCCACCACTGGAACAGGCCACTGTCACACATTTAGGCCCCGGCACCCAGACAGAGGAGAGCGGTCCCGTAACAGAGAATCTGGCCTTATGTCAGCGCAGAATCTGTCTTCATGTCATAGCAGAGAATCAAGCTTCACGTCACCCACCACTGGAACAGGCCACTGTCACACATTTAGGCCCCGGCACCCAGACAGAGGAGAGCGGTCCTGTATCAGAGAATCTGGCCTTATGTCAGCACAGAATCTGTCTTAATGTCATAGCAGAGAATCAGGCTTCACGTCACCCAGCACTGGAACAGGCCACTGTCACACATTTAGGCCCAGGCACCCAGGCAGAGGAGAGAGGTCCCGTAACAGAGAATCTGGCCTTATGTCAGCGCAGAATCTGTATTCATGTCTTAGCAGAGAATCAGGCTTCACGTCACCCACCACTGGAACAGGCCACTGTCACACATTTAGGCCCAGGCACCCAGGCAGAGGAGAGAGGTCCCGTAACAGAGAATCTGGCCTTATGTCAGCGCAGAATCTGTATTCATGTCATAGCAGAGAATCAGGCTTCACGTCACCCACCACTGGAACAGGCCACTGTCACACATTTAGGCCCCGGCACCCAGACAGAGGAGAGCGGTCCCGTAACAGAGAATCTGGCCTTATGTCAGTGCAGAATCTGTCTTCATGTCATAGCAGAGAATCAAGCTTCACGTCACCCACCACTGGAACAGGCCACTGTCACACATTTAGGCCCAGGCACCCAGGCAGAGGAGAGAGGTCCCGTAACAGAGAATCTGGCCTTATGTCAGCGCAGAATCTGTATTCATGTCATAGCAGAGAATCAGGCTTCACGTCACCCACCACTGGAACAGGCCACTGTCACACATTTAGGCCCCGGCACCCAGACAGAGGAGAGCGGTCCCGTAACAGAGAATCTGGCCTTATGTCAGTGCAGAATCTGTCTTCATGTCATAGCAGAGAATCAAGCTTCACGTCACCCACCACTGGAACAGGCCACTGTCACACATTTAGGCCCAGGCACCCAGGCAGAGGAGAGAGGTCCCGTAACAGAGAATCTGGCCTTATGTCAGCACAGAATCTGTCTTAATGTCATAGCAGAGAATCAGGCTTCACGTCACCCACCACTGGAACAGGCCACTGTCACACATTTAGGCCCCGGCACCCAGGCAGAGGAGAGAGGTCCCGTAACAGAGAATCTGGCCTTATGTCAGCGCAGAATCTGTATTCATGTCATAGCAGAGAATCAGGCTTCACGTCACCCACCACTGAAACAGGCCACTGTCACACATTTAGGCCCCGGCACCCAGACAGAGGAGAGCGGTCCCGTAACAGAGAATCTGGCCTTATGTCAGCGCAGAATCTGTATTCATGTCATAGCAGAGAATCAGGCTTCACGTCACCCACCACTGGAACAGGCCACTGTCACACATTTAGGCCCCGGCACCCAGACAGAGGAGAGCGGTCCCGTAACAGAGAATCTGGCCTTATGTCAGCACAGAATCTGTCTTAATGTCATAGCAGAGAATCAGGCTTCACGTCACCCACCACTGGAACAGGCCACTGTCACACACTTAGGCCCAGGCACCCAGGCAGAGGAGAGAGGTCCCGTAACAGAGAATCTGGCCTTATGTCAGCGCAGAATCTGTATTCATGTCATAGCAGAGAATCAGGCTTCACGTCACCCACCACTGGAACAGGCCACTGTCACACATTTAGGCCCAGTCACCCAGGCAGAGGAGAGAGGTCCCGTAACAGATATTCTGGCATTATGTGAGCGCAGAATCTGTATTCATGTCATAGCAGAGAATCAGGCTTCATGTCACCCACCACTGGAACAGGCCACTGTCACACATTTAGGCCCCGGCACCCAGAGAGAGGAGAGAGGTCCTGTAACAGAGAATCTGGCCTTATGTCAGCACAGAATCTGTCTTCATGTCATAGCAGAGAATCAGGCATCACGTCACCCACCACTGGAACAGGCCACTGTCACACATTTAGGCCCAGGCACCCAGGCAGAGGAGAGAGGTCCCGTAACAGAGAATCTGGCCTTATGTCAGCACAGAATCTGTCTTAATGTCATAGCAGAGAATCAGGCTTCACGTCACCCACCACTGGAACAGGCCACTGTCACACATTTAGGCCCCGGCACCCAGACAGAGGAGAGTGGTCCCGTAACAGAGAATCTGGCCTTATGTCAGCGCAGAATCTGTCTTCATGTCATAGCAGAGAATCAAGCTTCACGTCACCCACCACTGGAACAGGCCACTGTCACACATTTAGGCCCCGGCACCCAGACAGAGGAGAGAGGTCCTGTAACAGAGAATCTGGCCTTATGTCAGCGCAGAATCTGTCTTCATGTCATAGCAGAGAATCAGGCATCACGTCACCCACCACTGGAACAGGCCACTGTCACACATTTAGGCCCAGGCACCCAGGCAGAGGAGAGAGGTCCCGTAACAGAGAATCTGGCCTTATGTCAGCACAGAATCTGTCTTAATGTCATAGCAGAGAATCAGGCTTCACGTCACCCACCACTGGAACAGGCCACTGTCACACATTTAGGCCCCGGCACCCAGACAGAGGAGAGTGGTCCCGTAACAGAAAATCTGGCCTTATGTCAGCGCAGAATCTGTCTTCATGTCATAGCAGAGAATCAGGCTTCACGTCACCCACCACTGGAACAGGCCACTGTCACACATTTAGGCCCCGGCACCCAGACAGAGGAGAGCGGTCCCGTAACAGAGAATCTGGCCTTATGTCAGCGCAGAATCTGTCTTCATGTCATAGCAGAGAATCAAGCTTCACGTCACCCACCACTGGAACAGGCCACTGTCACACATTTAGGCCCCGGCACCCAGACAGAGGAGAGAGGTCCTGTAACAGAGAATCTGGCCTTCTGTCAGCACAGAATCTGTCTTCATGTCATAGCAGAGAATCAGGCATCACGTCACCCACCACTGGAACAGGCCACTGTCACACATTTAGGCCCAGGCACCCAGGCAGAGGAGAGAGGTCCCGTAACAGAGAATCTGGCCTTATGTCAGTGCAGAATCTGTCTTCATGTCATAGCAGAGAATCAAGCTTCACGTCACCCACCACTGGAACAGGCCACTGTCACACATTTAGGCCCCGGCACCCAGACAGAGGAGAGAGGTCCTGTAACAGAGAATCTGGCCTTATGTCAGCACAGAATCTGTCTTCATGTCATAGCAGAGAATCAGGTATCACGTCACCCACCACTGGAACAGGCCACTGTCACACATTTAGGCCCCGGCACCCAGACAGAGGAGAGCGGTCCCGTAACAGAGAATCTGGCCTTATGTCAGTGCAGAATCTGTCTTCATGTCATAGCAGAGAATCAAGCTTCACGTCACCCACCACTGGAACAGGCCACTGTCACACATTTAGGCCCAGGCACCCAGGCAGAGGAGAGAGGTCCCGTAACAGAGAATCTGGCCTTATGTCAGCGCAGAATCTGTATTCATGTCATAGCAGAGAATCAAGCTTCACGTCACCCACCACTGGAACAGGCCACTGTCACACATTTAGGCCCCGGCACCCAGACAGAGGAGAGAGGTCCTGTAACAGAGAATCTGGCCTTATGTCAGCGCAGAATCTGTCTTCATGTCATAGCAGAGAATCAGGCATCACGTCACCCACCACTGGAACAGGCCACTGTCACACATTTAGGCCCAGGCACCCAGGCAGAGGAGAGAGGTCCCGTAACAGAGAATCTGGCCTTATGTCAGCACAGAATCTGTCTTAATGTCATAGCAGAGAATCAGGCTTCACGTCACCCACCACTGGAACAGGCCACTGTCACACATTTAGGCCCCGGCACCCAGACAGAGGAGAGCGGTCCTGTAACAGAGAATCTGGCCTTATGTCAGCACAGAATCTGTCTTCATGTCATAGCAGAGAATCAGGTATCACGTCACCCACCACTGGAACAGGCCACTGTCACACATTTAGGCCCCGGCACCCAGACAGAGGAGAGCGGTCCCGTAACAGAGAATCTGGCCTTATGTCAGCGCAGAATCTGTATTCATGTCATAGCAGAGAATCAGGCTTCACGTCACCCACCACTGGAACAGGCCACTGTCACACATTTAGGCCCCGGCACCCAGACAGAGGAGAGCGGTCCCGTAACAGAGAATCTGGCCTTATGTCAGTGCAGAATCTGTCTTCATGTCATAGCAGAGAATCAAGCTTCACGTCACCCACCACTGGAACAGGCCACTGTCACACATTTAGGCCCAGGCACCCAGGCAGAGGCGAGAGGTCCCGTAACAGAGAATCTGGCCTTATGTCAGCACAGAATCTGTCTTAATGTCATAGCAGAGAATCAGGCTTCACGTCACCCACCACTGGAACAGGCCACTGTCACACATTTAGGCCCCGGCACCCAGGCAGAGGAGAGAGGTCCCGTAACAGAGAATCTGGCCTTATGTCAGCGCAGAATCTGTATTCATGTCATAGCAGAGAATCAGGCTTCACGTCACCCACCACTGGAACAGGCCACTGTCACACATTTAGGCCCCGGCACCCAGACAGAGGAGAGCGGTCCCGTAACAGAGAATCTGGCCTTATGTCAGCGCAGAATCTGTATTCATGTCATAGCAGAGAATCAGGCTTCACGTCACCCACCACTGGAACAGGCCACTGTCACACATTTAGGCCCCGGCACCCAGACAGAGGAGAGCGGTCCCGTAACAGATATTCTGGCCTTATGTCAGCACAGAATCTGTCTTAATGTCATAGCAGAGAATCAGGCTTCACGTCACCCACCACTGGAACAGGCCACTGTCACACATTTAGGCCTAGGCACCCAGGCAGAGGAGAGAGGTCCCGTAACAGAGAATCTGGCCTTATGTCAGCGCAGAATCTGTATTCATGTCATAGCAGAGAATCAGGCTTCACGTCACCCACCACTGGAACAGGCCACTGTCACACATTTAGGCCCAGTCACCCAGGCAGAGGAGAGAGGTCCCGTAACAGATATTCTGGCCTTATGTCAGCGCAGAATCTGTATTCATGTCATAGCAGAGAATCAGGCTTCACGTCACCCACCACTGGAACAGGCCACTGTCACACATTTAGGCCCCGGCACCCAGACAGAGGAGAGCGGTCCCGTAACAGAGAATCTGGCCTTATGTCAGCGCAGAATCTGTCTTCATGTCATAGCAGAGAATCAAGCTTCACGTCACCCACCCCTGGAACAGGCCACTGTCACACATTTAGGCCCCGGCACCCAGACAGAGGAGAGCGGTCCTGTATCAGAGAATCTGGCCTTATGTCAGCACAGAATCTGTCTTAATGTCATAGCAGAGAATCAAGCTTCACGTCACCCACCCCTGGAACAGGCCACTGTCACACATTTAGGCCCCGGCACCCAGACAGAGGAGAGCGGTCCTGTATCAGAGAATCTGGCCTTATGTCAGCACAGAATCTGTCTTAATGTCATAGCAGAGAATCAGGCTTCACGTCACCCACCACTGGAACAGGCCACTGTCACACATTTAGGCCCAGGCACCCAGGCAGAGGAGAGAGGTCCCGTAACAGAGAATCTGGCCTTATGTCAGCGCAGAATCTGTATTCATGTCTTAGCAGAGAATCAGGCTTCACGTCACCCACCACTGGAACAGGCCACTATCACACATTTAGGCCCAGGCACCCAGGCAGAGGAGAGAGGTCCCGTAACAGAGAATCTGGCCTTATGTCAGCGCAGAATCTGTATTCATGTCATAGCAGAGAATCAGGCTTCACGTCACCCACCACTGGAACAGGCCACTGTCACACATTTAGGCCCCGGCACCCAGACAGAGGAGAGCGGTCCCGTAACAGAGAATCTGGCCTTATGTCAGTGCAGAATCTGTCTTCATGTCATAGCAGAGAATCAAGCTTCACGTCACCCACCACTGGAACAGGCCACTGTCACACATTTAGGCCCAGGCACCCAGGCAGAGGAGAGAGGTCCCGTAACAGAGAATCTGGCCTTATGTCAGCGCAGAATCTGTATTCATGTCATAGCAGAGAATCAGGCTTCACGTCACCCACCACTGGAACAGGCCACTGTCACACATTTAGGCCCCGGCACCCAGGCAGAGGAGAGAGGTCCCGTAACAGATATTCTGGCCTTATGTCAGCGCAGAATCTGTATTCATGTCATAGCAGAGAATCAGGCTTCACGTCACCCACCACTGGAACAGGCCACTGTCACACATTTAGGCCCCGGCACCCAGACAGAGGAGAGCGGTCCCGTAACAGAGAATCTGGCCTTATGTCAGCGCAGAATCTGTCTTCATGTCATAGCAGAGAATCAAGCTTCACGTCACCCACCACTGGAACAGGCCACTGTCACACATTTAGGCCCCGGCACCCAGACAGAGGAGAGAGGTCCTGTAACAGAGAATCTGGCCTTATGTCAGCACAGAATCTGTCTTCATGTCATAGCAGAGAATCAGGCATCACGTCACCCACCACTGGAACAGGCCACTGTCACACATTTAGGCCCCGGCACCCAGACAGAGGAGAGCGGTCCCGTAACAGAGAATCTGGCCTTATGTCAGCACAGAATCTGTCTTAATGTCATAGCAGAGAATCAGGCTTCACGTCACCCACCACTGGAACAGGCCACTGTCACACATTTAGGCCCAGGCACCCAGGCAGAGGAGAGAGGTCCCGTAACAGAGAATCTGGCCTTATGTCAGCGCAGAATCTGTATTCATGTCATAGCAGAGAATCAGGCTTCACGTCACCCACCACTGGAACAGGCCACTGTCACACATTTAGGCCCAGTCACCCAGGCAGAGTAGAGAGGTCCCGTAACAGATATTCTGGCCTTATGTCAGCGCAGAATCTGTATTCATGTCATAGCAGAGAATCAGGCTTCACGTCACCCACCACTGGAACAGGCCACTGTCACACATTTAGGCCCCGGCACCCAGACAGAGGAGAGCGGTCCCGTAACAGAGAATCTGGCCTTATGTCAGCGCAGAATCTGTCTTCATGTCATAGCAGAGAATCAAGCTTCACGTCACCCACCACTGGAACAGGCCACTGTCACACATTTAGGCCCCGGCACCCAGACAGAGGAGAGCGGTCCTGTATCAGAGAATCTGGCCTTATGTCAGCACAGAATCTGTCTTAATGTCATAGCAGAGAATCAGGCTTCACGTCACCCAGCACTGGAACAGGCCACTGTCACACATTTAGGCCCAGGCACCCAGGCAGAGGAGAGAGGTCCCGTAACAGAGAATCTGGCCTTATGTCAGCGCAGAATCTGTATTCATGTCTTAGCAGAGAATCAGGCTTCACGTCACCCACCACTGGAACAGGCCACTGTCACACATTTAGGCCCAGGCACCCAGGCAGAGGAGAGAGGTCCCGTAACAGAGAATCTGGCCTTATGTCAGCGCAGAATCTGTATTCATGTCATAGCAGAGAATCAGGCTTCACGTCACCCACCACTGGAACAGGCCACTGTCACACATTTAGGCCCCGGCACCCAGACAGAGGAGAGCGGTCCCGTAACAGAGAATCTGGCCTTATGTCAGTGCAGAATCTGTCTTCATGTCATAGCAGAGAATCAAGCTTCACGTCACCCACCACTGGAACAGGCCACTGTCACACATTTAGGCCCAGGCACCCAGGCAGAGGAGAGAGGTCCCGTAACAGAGAATCTGGCCTTATGTCAGCGCAGAATCTGTATTCATGTCATAGCAGAGAATCAGGCTTCACGTCACCCACCACTGGAACAGGCCACTGTCACACATTTAGGCCCCGGCACCCAGACAGAGGAGAGCGGTCCCGTAACAGAGAATCTGGCCTTATGTCAGTGCAGAATCTGTCTTCATGTCATAGCAGAGAATCAAGCTTCACGTCACCCACCACTGGAACAGGCCACTGTCACACATTTAGGCCCAGGCACCCAGGCAGAGGAGAGAGGTCCCGTAACAGAGAATCTGGCCTTATGTCAGCACAGAATCTGTCTTAATGTCATAGCAGAGAATCAGGCTTCACGTCACCCACCACTGGAACAGGCCACTGTCACACATTTAGGCCCCGGCACCCAGGCAGAGGAGAGAGGTCCCGTAACAGAGAATCTGGCCTTATGTCAGCGCAGAATCTGTATTCATGTCATAGCAGAGAATCAGGCTTCATGTCACCCACCACTGAAACAGGCCACTGTCACACATTTAGGCCCCGGCACCCAGACAGAGGAGAGCGGTCCCGTAACAGAGAATCTGGCCTTATGTCAGCGCAGAATCTGTATTCATGTCATAGCAGAGAATCAGGCTTCACGTCACCCACCACTGGAACAGGCCACTGTCACACATTTAGGCCCCGGCACCCAGACAGAGGAGAGCGGTCCCGTAACAGAGAATCTGGCCTTATGTCAGCACAGAATCTGTCTTAATGTCATAGCAGAGAATCAGGCTTCACGTCACCCACCACTGGAACAGGCCACTGTCACACACTTAGGCCCAGGCACCCAGGCAGAGGAGAGAGGTCCCGTAACAGAGAATCTGGCCTTATGTCAGCGCAGAATCTGTATTCATGTCATAGCAGAGAATCAGGCTTCACGTCACCCACCACTGGAACAGGCCACTGTCACACATTTAGGCCCAGTCACCCAGGCAGAGGAGAGAGGTCCCGTAACAGATATTCTGGCATTATGTGAGCGCAGAATCTGTATTCATGTCATAGCAGAGAATCAGGCTTCACGTCACCCACCACTGGAACAGGCCACTGTCACACATTTAGGCCCCGGCACCCAGACAGAGGAGAGAGGTCCTGTAACAGAGAATCTGGCCTTATGTCAGCACAGAATCTGTCTTCATGTCATAGCAGAGAATCAGGCATCACGTCACCCACCACTGGAACAGGCCACTGTCACACATTTAGGCCCAGGCACCCAGGCAGAGGAGAGAGGTCCCGTAACAGAGAATCTGGCCTTATGTCAGCACAGAATCTGTCTTAATGTCATAGCAGAGAATCAGGCTTCACGTCACCCACCACTGGAACAGGCCACTGTCACACATTTAGGCCCCGGCACCCAGACAGAGGAGAGCGGTCCCGTAACAGAGAATCTGGCCTTATGTCAGCGCAGAATCTGTCTTCATGTCATAGCAGAGAATCAAGCTTCACGTCACCCACCACTGGAACAGGCCACTGTCACACATTTAGGCCCCGGCACCCAGACAGAGGAGAGAGGTCCTGTAACAGAGAATCTGGCCTTATGTCAGCGCAGAATCTGTCTTCATGTCATAGCAGAGAATCAGGCATCACGTCACCCACCACTGGAACAGGCCACTGTCACACATTTAGGCCCAGGCACCCAGGCAGAGGAGAGAGGTCCCGTAACAGAGAATCTGGCCTTATGTCAGCACAGAATCTGTCTTAATGTCATAGCAGAGAATCAGGCTTCACGTCACCCACCACTGGAACAGGCCACTGTCACACATTTAGGCCCCGGCACCCAGACAGAGGAGAGTGGTCCCGTAACAGAGAATCTGGCCTTATGTCAGCGCAGAATCTGTCTTCATGTCATAGCAGAGAATCAGGCTTCACGTCACCCACCACTGGAACAGGCCACTGTCACACATTTAGGCCCCGGCACCCAGACAGAGGAGAGCGGTCCCGTAACAGAGAATCTGGCCTTATGTCAGCGCAGAATCTGTCTTCATGTCATAGCAGAGAATCAAGCTTCACGTCACCCACCACTGGAACAGGCCACTGTCACACATTTAGGCCCCGGCACCCAGACAGAGGAGAGAGGTCCCGATGAG